>NW_007251362.1:162294-176593 GCF_000164805.1 Carlito syrichta | reverse complement strand
TATGAAGCTTAGTTTAGCTGGGTAGGTTATTCTTGGTTGAAATTGATTATCTTTGAGAACTTTGAAGATTGGGCTCCAATCTCTCCTAGCTTGAAGTGTTTCTGTAGATAAATCTGCTGCTATTCTAGTTGGTGTTCCTTGGTAGGTAGTCTGACCTTTTTCTTTTGCTGCCTTTAGGATTTTTTCTTTTATATCTACTTTGTTTAGGCGAATTATTATATATCTGGGAGTTGGTCTTCTCAGTTGTTGTCTTGCAGGGTTTCTCTGAATCTCTTGTGCTTGAATTTTGATGAGATGAAGGACGTTTTCTTGAATAATTTCATGGAATGTTTGTTCCAGGGTGGTCTCTGTCTCTTTTCTGCCTCAGGAAGTTCAATTACTCTTAGGCTCCGCCTCTTGAAGTAATCACTCATCTCTTGAAGGTTTTTTTCTGTCTTTTAAAGCTGCTTTTCTGTGGTTTGGACAGTTTGGGTTAGTTTTATTTTTTGGTCCTCAAACTCTGAGATTCTTTCTTATGCTTGGCTAATTCGGCTTTCCATGCTTATTAGTTTATTATTTATTTTAATCACAGTATTCTTTACTGCTGTTATCTCAGTTATCAACTCCTTCCTATTTTCTTCATTTCTCCTCAATTATTTTTATTCTTTCTATTAATGTCTTGATGTCTGGGTTTGTTGTATGTGACCACTCATTCTGGGGTCTCTTTGTTGTTTGTCTTCCAAAATCTATTTTCTCAGTGTCTGATTTCCTAGTGGTCTGTGTGAGACCTATATTTTTCTTTTGGTTTTTCTTCATTTGTGTAGATTTTCCTCCTCACTTTTTCCTTTCCCACTTCTTTAATTCTGTTGAGGAGTGGTGGGGTTGCTTTTACTTTGTTTGATCTCCTATTCTTCCTTATGTAAATCCTCTAGCTTTATTCACTTCTGAAACTTTACTGTGGTTGTTTGCAGTTTTAAGATTTAATTGAGGGGGAAGCTGTGATTAAAAATCTATCTGCAGATTCCAGTATCCATCGACAGGTGTATGGATCCCCTCAAATCCACTTCCTACTGCCTTACAATCTGTCCATGCATTGGGGTTTGGTTACTCCCTGAAAGCAGAATGGGGTAAGAAAAAGGAAAAGAATGGAACAGGGGAGGGAAGGAAGGGGAAAGTAGAGAGTGAGAAGAGTAAAAGGGAAACAGACAAACGTACTGACTAACAAATGAAAAGAGACACAAAGACAGAAAATATTTTAAAAAAATTAAAACAGACAATCATACAGACACACAAGCCAATCAGCCTTCTTATTGATACTATTCCCCTATACAAACATGAAGTCTAAAGAAGAAAAAAAATCAGTAAACTAACAGTGACAAAGAAAGTATGCAAACTTTATCAATAACAGCAAGAAGAAAGAGAAAAAAGGAAAAAAAAATTGGTAAAACAAAGAATAAAAATAAAATAAATAAAAACAAAAACAAGAGAACTAAGTATGCTCTTAGATCATTCCTTTTAGTCCAGTGTCCTTTCAGCTCTGATCTCTAGCTCTGATCACAGGCTGGTAGGGTTGTTCATGGCTAGGATCTGATGCTGCAGGCCTGCTGCGGGGAGCAGTTGCATCAGATCTGGGCTCAGTCAGCTTACTGCCTGAGAAGTCTGCCACTCAGATCTGACCTCTGCCCTAACTAGCATCTGTCTCTCCCAGTTTGATGCCATTACCTTAGGTCCCAAGCTGGAGGCTGTCAAAGCTGGGCAGAGGTGCATGGGTCAATGCAGGTTTCTGCCTGGGCTCAGGGCTCCAGCTGCTCTCTGGACCCACAGGCTGGGGTTTGAGCTGGGGGAGGCAGAGTGTAAGACAGCCAGGAGCTGCAGGTCAGAGTGGGACTGGGCAGCTTGGGTGGGGTGGTGCAGTAGGCATGGGGACCCAGAGCTCCATGGGGCCAGGAGCTGAGGGCCACCCTGGGTGGGAGGAGGGAGCTGACATGGGAGAGAACGGCAGCGGTGGCAGATTCTTCAGCAGTGTGGTGTGTGGGAGGAGTTCCACGTGCCAGAGCCAAAAGCCAACCCCGGCAGGGGGAGGGAGTGACTGCGGGAGGGAGCAGCAGCGGTGATGACTGAGTCAGCAGTGCAGTGTGTGGAACCCAAGGCCTCCAGCCAGTGGACCAACATGGCTGGTGGTGGCTGTGGTGGTGGTGGGGCAGCAGTGGCTGTGGCGGTGGACAGATTAGAGCATGGGGCCAGTTTCTGCCAGTCCACAGGCCTGTGCGGCTGGGTGAAGAGCAGATTGGCAGTGGCGGCAGCAGGAGCCACCGGGGGATAGCAAGAGTTTCTATGGGCACTTGCTTTCATGGAGAATCTCATGGACTAACCTGCCACTTTGCCATCTTGCTGGAATTCAATAATGAGTTTTTAATCCATGAATGTGGTATACCTTGTGATTTAATAGGGTTTTCCTTAATGTCCATCAGCAGTATTTTTTAGTCTTCAGTATACAATTCTTGTACATCATTTGTTAAGGGCTGAATGTATTTATTTTTTGATGCTATTATAAATGTTCAAATGTCATTTTTCAAGAGTTCGCAGTTAGTACCTATCTGTAATTTCTGCATAATACTCTGGGTTTTCCATGTGTCCTCTACTCTGGATAGTTACAGTTAGAATGTTTTCCAGACCTATGGGAATTTTGGAAATTGTTTATTCTGCAATTTCCTGGTCTTTTTTTTTTGGCATGGCTTCTTGGAGTTCCACTCTACAGGATTTAGTATTCAACCAAAGACTCAAGCATTCATTATGCAAACTTTTGGTGCCCTAACCCTGCATAGCTCTCTCCTCTTCTGTGTGTTGACCCTCAAATATAAGGCTCTTTCATCTATCAAAACTTATTTTTGTCTCCTCAACTCAGAGAAACCATCTGCTTAGAAACTTTCTTGCTGCACCATCTTCCAGTGTCACCAGTCTAAAAGCTGGGGCAACTGCAAGGCTCACTTCATTTATTTCCCTTTTCTCAGGCATCATAGTTTTGTGTTGCTTGTCATCCAAGTTGTTTCATATATAATTGTCAGTTTTCTAATTGTTTATGAAGGGAATGTGGATTCAGCCCTAATTACTCTCTAGTAAAAGTTGTCTTAGCAACTGCCTCCTTCTCCATTACCCCTGTAGGGAACTTGAGGATACCTTTGCATAACACTGCTTCAAAATCCACCCCTACACATATACATGTATGCATATACACATATATACCATTCTGGGATATGAGAGAAAGGTATGAATAGCGCTGAGGTAGTCAAGTGTCAAAAAAGATTTCAAAATTTTGGTGACATTGTAATCAATCACTCCTTTTACCTACAGATCCTGGCAATCATTAATTATTTTTTACCTTTTAAAAAATGTCATATAAGTGACATCTTATAGAGGGTGTAAACTTCTGAGTCTGGTTTCTTCCACTTAGTATAATGCATTTGAGATTCATCCATGTGTTCATATGTATCAGTAGTTTGTTCCTTTTTACTGCTGATTAGTATTTTGTTGTATGGATGTACCACAGATTGTTTATACGTTCATCAGTCAAAACCATTTGGGTTACTCCCAGTTTTTGGTGTTTATAAATAAAGCTGCTATAAACATTCATGTGTAGGTTTTTGTGTAAACATGTGTTTTCACATCTCTTAGATAAATACCTATGAGTAGAATTTCTGGGATGTATTATAAGTGTATATTTAACTTTATAACAAAGCTCTGAACTATTTGTGAAAGTAATTATTATTTTACATTTTCATTAGGAATGTATCAAAGTTACAAATGCTTTGCATCAGTATCAACATTAAGTTTGGTCTGTTTCTTTCATTGTAGCCCTCCTAATAAGTGATAGTAATGTCACATTGTGGTTTCAATTTGCATTTCCCTATTGACTGTTAAGCACTTTTTAATAAATTTATTTGAACCCACATATTTTCCTTGGTAAAGAGTCTGATAATTTTTTAAAAAATTTTTTATTTAAAATTTATTTTATTTTAAAGATATGAGATAAAATTCAGGATTAGGTATACAAATGGTCATCGTACAGGTAAAGATTGGGCCTCTCTTAAAATTTTGTATGTATTCTAGATATAGTACTTTATCAAATATATGTTGTGTAGGTATTCTTTTAGTCTATGGCTTGACCTTTTTATTCCCTTAATAGTGTCTTTCAAAGAGCAGCAATTTTTAGTTTTGATAATGTATAGTTTATAACATTTTTCTTCTATGGGTTGTGATTTTAATACCTTTACTATGAAATCTTTGCCTAACAAGAGAATACATAGCTATGTTTGGATATTTATTTTTATTTGTCCATTAAAAACACCTTCCCATTTATCTTATGTTCTTTTTTTCTGATGATTATGAAAAACTGTGGTAAAATATACTTATCATAAATTTACCATTTAAAACATTTTAAGTGTACCTTTCAGTGACATTATGTACATTCACAAAGTGTGTGAACATCACAACTTTCCATTTTCATATTTTTTTCATCACCACAGACAAAAACTCTGTACCCATTAAAGAATAATTCTCCATTCCCTTTTCCTCCCAGGCCCTGCTAACCTGTATTCTACTTTTTTTCCTTTATGAAACTTACTATTTTTAGTATCTCAGAAGTAGACTCACAGTATTTGTCCTTCTGTGTCTGGCTTATATCACCTAGTATAATGTTTTCAAGTTTCACTCATGTTGTAGCATGTATCATAATTTCTTTTTTTTTGGCTGTATAATATTCTATTGGTATGTGTTTATCACAGTTCTAAAATTCTTTCATCTGTTGATGGGCAATTAGGTTGTTTTCACCTTTTGGTTATTGTACATAGTGCTGCTGAGAACATTGGTATACAAATACCTGTTTGAATCCCTAATCTCAATTCTTTTGGTTATATACCTGGGAATAGAATTGATGGGTCACATGGTAACTTTAATTTATGAAGAACCAGAGTGGCTGCACCATTTTACATTCTCAACAGCAATGTGCTAAGGTTTTAACTCCACACTTTTACCAACACTTATTTTCTTCTTTAAAATAATTTATTTATTATAGAGTTATGGGATACAAGTGAAGATTTACCTACATAAGTAGGTTACGTGCAGGTGAAGTTTAGACTCCTCCTGGTAGTGGACCAGGTACCCTTTGTGTTGTCACATGCCCTCTACCCTGCTCCCTCCCTCCCTCCCTTAGCAGTGCCCAGTGACTGCTGATCCTACCCTTGTGCTAATGTGACTAGACACCCATTTATGAGTGAGAACATGTGGTATTCAGTTCTTTGTTTCTGTGATAGTTCACTTAGTATGATGGTCTCCAGCTCCATCCAATTTACTGCGAAGTCCATGATTTTGTTCTTCTTCATGGCTGCATAACATTCCATCATGTATATGTACCATTTTTTTTTTTTTTTTAGACAGTGGGATTTATTGAGAGGACAGAAAAGCTTCCATAGTGGGAGGGGAACAGAGGGGGTTGCCTTGTACCACATTTTAAAAAATTCAGTCCACTTTTGATGGCCACAGGATTGGCTCCATGTTTTTGCTATTGTGGGTAGTTCAGTAACAAACATGCATGTGCGGGTGTCTTTTAGGCAGGACGACTTATGTTCTTTTGGGTATATTCCCAGGAAAGGGATTGCTGGATCATATGTAAGGTCAGTTTTTAGTTCTTTTAGGAATTGCCACAATGCTTTCCATAGAGGTTGAACTAGTTTGCACTCCTGCCGACAGTGTAGAAGCATTATCCTTTCACCGCACCCACACCAGCATCTTTGTTTTTTGACTTATTAACAATAGCCATCCTTACTGGAGTTAAGTGGTATCTCACTATAGTTTTGATTTGTGTTTCTCTGATGATTAGTGAGGCTGAGTACTCTTGCATGTGTGTATTGGCTTCTGTATGCCATCTTTTGTGAGGTGCCTGTTCATATCCTTTCTCTACTTTTTAATGGGATTTTTTCCCCCTTTCAGTCTGTTTGAGTTCCTTGTAGAGCCTGGATGTTAGACCTTTGTCAGATGCATAATTTGCAAATATTTTTTCCTATTCTCTGGGTTGTTTCTTTACTCTCCTAGTGTTTTCTTTTGCTGTGCAAAAGTTTTTCAGTTTGATGAGGTTCCACTTGTCTATCTTAGCTTTTATGGCATTTGCTTTTGGGGACTTAACCAAGAATTTGTTGCCAAATCTGATGTACATAAGGGTGTTTCCTATGTTTTCTTCTAGGATTCTTAAAGTTTGAGGTTTTGTGGTTAGATCTTTGGTTCATTTAGAGTTGATTTTTGTATATGGTGATAGGTAGGGTGCAGTTTCATTCATTTGCATGTGGTCAGCCAGTTTTTCCAGCACAATTTGCTAAATATGGTCTCCTCTCCCCAGTAATTTTTCTTTGTGGTTTTGTCAAAGATGAGTTGGTTGAGAGACTGTGTTTTTGCTTCCAGAACCTTTGTCCTGTTATATTTGTCTATACTTGTATCAATACCAGGCTGTGTTAGTTACTGTTGCCTTGTAATAAAGTTTAAAGTCTGGAAGTGTGATACCTCCCACTTTGTTCCTTTTGCTGAGAATGATTTGCCTATTCATGCTCTTTCTATTTCCATATGAATTTCTGTATTGTTATTTTCAGATCTGGGAAAAATGATGTTGGTAATTTGATGGGTATTGCATTAAATCTATAGATTGCCTCGGATAGGTTGGACATTTTGACAATATTGATTCTTCCAACCTATGAACAAGGAATGTTTTTCCCTTTGTTTTTGCCATCTTTGATTTCTTTGAGCAGTGCTTTATAGTTCTCATTGTAAAGGTCTTCTATTTCTCTGGTTACGTGGATGCCAAGGTGTTTCATTTGTTTTGAGGCTCTTGTAAATAGAATTGTGCTTTTTATTTGGTTCTCTTTGTTGCTGGTGAATAGAAATCCCGCTGTCTTTTGCATGTTGATTTTGTACCCCAGAACTTTGCCAAATTTGTTTATCAGTGAAAGGAGGCTTTTGATGGATTCCCTTTGGATTTTCAAGGTATGGAATCATATCTTCTGCAAAGAGGGATCGCTTAACATCCTCTTTTCCTGTTTGGATACCCCTGATTTCCTTCTCTTGCCTAATATGTCTGGCTAGGACTTCCAGCACTATGTTGAATAGAAGGTGTGAGAGTAGGCATCCTTGCCTTGTTCCTTTCTCTGGAGTAATGCTCCCAACTTCTGCCCATTAAACAAAATGTTGGCTGTGATTTTGTCATAAATGGCTCTTACTGGTTTGAGGAATGTTTCTTCTATGCTTAGGTTTTCAAGGGTTTTTATCAAGAAGGGATGCTGGATTTTGTAGAATGCTTTTTCTACATCTAATAATCTTGTGGTTCTTGTTTTTACATCTGTTAATGTACTGAATTTATGGTTTATGGCATTGTGAATGTTGAACCAGCCCTGCATCCCAGGAATGAAGCCCACCTGGTCATGGAGGATGATCCTTGAGATGAGTTGTTGGATCGGAATTCTTTTTTTAAAATAGTGGTCATTCTAGTGGGTATGCAATGGTATCTTGTGCTGATTTTGATTTGAATTTTTCTAATAGCTAGTGATGTTCAATATCTTTTTATGTGCTTAATGGCCCTTTGTATGTGTTCTTTGGAAAATGTTTATTCAAGTCCTTTTTCTATTTTTTGTTTTGGTTAATTAGCTGAGAGTTTATAGATTTATGGTTTTTAAGAACCAACTTTTCATTTTGCTTATCTATTTTTGTAGTCTCTTTTTTGTTAAGTTCTGCTCTGATCTTTATTATTTTTTTCTTCTCCTAATTTTGGGATTAGTGTATTCTTACTTTTCTAGTTCTTTGGTATATAGGGTTAGTTTATTTGAAGTCTTTCTGATTTATTAATGTATTCATTTATTGCTGTGAACTTTCCTCTTAGCACTGCTTTGGATTTATCTCATATGTTTTGGTGTTTGTATTTTCATTTATTTCAAGAAATATTTTGATTTCCTTTTTTTATTGACCCAAAGGTCATTCAGGAACACATTGTTTAATTTCTGTGTATTTGTACATTTTCCAAAGTTTTTCTTGTTATTGACTTCTAATTTTATTTCATTGTGCTCTGAGAAAATACTTGATATAATTTCAATTTTTTTCAAATTTGTTCTGTGACCTAACATATGGTCTACTCACGAAAATGTTTTATGTGCTGATGAGATGAATGTTTATTCTGCAGCTGTTGGATACAATGTTTGGTAAATGTCTGTTACATTCATTTGATCTATAGTGCATGTTAAGTCTGAAATTTCTTTGTTGATTTGCTGTCTAGATGATTTGTTTAATGCTGAACATGAGGTGTTGAAATCCCCCACTATTTTTGTACTGGGTTCTATCTCTCTTTGGCTTTAATAATATTTGCTTTAGATATCTGGTGCTTTGTGCTGGATATAAATATATTTATAATTGTTATATAAGCTTGCTGAATTGAGTCATTTATAATTACATAATGATCCTCTCTGTTTCTTTTCATGTTTTTTAACTTAAGTTGTTTTTTTTTATCTGACATAAATGTAGTTACTCCTGAGTGCTTTTGGTTTCTGTTTGCATGGGATATTTTTTTCTATCCTTTTGCTTTCAGTTTACCTGTATTGTTACTGGTAAAGTGAGTATTTTGTAGGCAGGATATAATTGGGTCTTTTAATAATCTATTTAGTCAGTCTGTACCTTTTCACTGGAGAATTTAAACCATTTACATTCAAGGTTGTTATTGATAGATGAGGACTTCTGTCATTGTGTTAATTGTTTTCTGATTGTTTTGCACTATATATCCTTTGTTCTTTTCTTCCCCTTTTATTGTTTACTTTTATGATTCAGTGATTTTTGTATTGATAACACATTTGATTCATTTATCTTACTCCTTTGTGCCTCTGTTGCCCCAGTGAGTTTTATATTTTCATGTGTGTTCATGGTGGTAGATAGTGCCTTTCTGCTTCCAGATGTAGAGCTCCCCTAGGCATTTCTTGTAGAGACCATCTAGTGGGGATGAATTGCCTCAGCTTTTGCTTCTGGGATAGACTTTAGTTCTTCTTCAATTCTTTAGGATAACTTTGCTCAGTTTAGTATACTTGGCTGATAATTGTTCTTCTTTCAACACTTTGAATATATTATCCCATTCCTTCATGACCTGTAAGGTTTCTGCTGAGTAGTCTGCTGTTAGTTTTATGGGGATTCATTTATATCTGCCTTGACACGTTTCCTTTATTGTTTTTAGAATTCCCTTTTTGTCTTTGAATTATGACAGTTTGATTGTAATGTGCCTTTGAAAAGACCCTTCCAGATTGAATCCATTTGGGACACTTTGAGCTGTTTCTATCTGTATGTCTGGATTTATGACAAGACTTGGGAATTTTTCAACTATTGTTTTATTAAATATATTTTTTATGCCTTTGCCCATCTCTTCTCCTTCTGGAACTCTCAAAACTTGAGTATTTGTTCATGTTATCATTATATTATTATTACTTTAAATCTAACTGGTTTATATCAAAAGATGTGTTTTCAAATGTAAAAACTCTTTCTTCAGCTTGGCTAGCCTATTGTCGAAGCTCTCAAATGTATTTTTTATTTCCTTCACTGAATTCTTCACTTTCAGGATTTCTGTTTGGTTCTTTTTTTTAATGATATCTCTGTTTGCATTGAATTTCTCATTGAGATCATGAATTGTTCTACTAAATTCTTTTTATTGTTTTCCTGTATTGTCTTTTTAATGTCACAGAATTTCCTAAAGATTATTACTTTAAATGATTTTTCAGGCATTTCATAGTATTTTTGGGGGGAATCCGTTACTAGATAATAGCTATTTTCCTTTTGAGGTATTATGTTTACTTACCATTTCATGTTTCTTTTGTTATTACATTGATAGCTGTGCATCATTTCTTTGAATTTTAAGAATTGACCTTTGTAGAGAAATTTTTTTTCTAAAGCTATATTTGTTGTGTTGGTTGGGTTGGATGCTTTGGCTTTGATTCTGGGTAATTACAGTAGTGCTGTCTTTGCATGATTTCTTTGGCTATAATCAAATGTCAGTAGTGTCTGTGAATTCTTCAGTGTTTTCACCTACAGTTGTTAGTGGAGGGTTTGGTGGAACTTTGTTGGGGACAGGGATTCTAGCTGGCCCACTTCTCAGACATCAGTAGTGTTAGTGGTGGTGGGATGGACATGCTGATCCTTCAGTCTCTAGGTGGTGGACACAGGTGTTAGTGGTGGCTGAGGAAGGCCAATCCTCCGTCCTCCAAAAAGCATGCATGGATGCTGTTGGTGACAGGTGGAGTGGACTGAGCTCTAGTCCTTAAGATAGTGCTTGCAGGCAGCAACCATGATAGGAAGGGTAGACCTTTCTTCAGGCCCTCAGATGGTGGTGACTGGTGGGTGGGCTGATCCCCAGACACTTGTATGGCACATACGAGTGCTGGTAGTGACAGCAGCAGGATATTCAGGGCTATCCTCAAGCTTCTGGATGGCACACTTGGGAAGGTTGGTTCTCAGGCTCCCTGAAGTTGCATGCAGATGCACAGTGACCCTACAACTGGAGGAGGTTGTATTTGCTGTTGGTGACAGTGGCTTGGGCAGGACAGCTCTCAGGCTCTTGGGAATGTATACTTTGGCTCCCTTTGTCCTGGGGGCAGCCTTCCTGTTGCACAGTACCACTTTTTTTGGAATATAGGAAACTGTGTAGGTTAGAATGCTGGGTACCCAGCCATGCCACTGATTCCAGCTGGCATCATGATGTTGCAGCCCTCTGGATGGATATGGGAGGATGTCAGTGGGGCCCCAGGGATTTTATGATGCAGATGCTGTTGGGCTGCAGGGCAGGATGTAGTCTGTTGAAGGATGGGCTCTCAAAATGATGCCATGGCAGCAGCTTGGGTCTCAGGGGATGAGTAGGACCCAGTGTGAATTCCCTCTCTGGAACATCCCTCTCTGGAACATTGCAGCTACATGGACTCCAGGTATTTCCTTATATTAGACTTTTTTTGTGGCTATTGCAGGCATCCATGGTGGAAATGTGGAATATTGATTTTCTGATCTCTTGCTTACATTTTCCCTGCAATAGAGAGTGTGTCCTGGATCTGAGCTGATCTTCTTCTCTCTTTTTGTGCCTCAGAGGGTCCCTATGACTTCCCTGCTTAATTCCATTGTTCTCTCTTAGGTCCTTTATTTGAGGTGTGGTCATGTACTTGTTGTTTTCGTCTGTATGGTGGAGGCAAGTGCCAGGCACCTCTTGTCAGCCATCTTGATGATGTCTCTCAGCTCTCTCTTTTAATTCCACTTTATCTTCAGTATTGGCTTATTATTTGTAATGATTTTAAGTGTTTAGCCTAGGGTTTTCACTGAACATAATTTGTTATAATTCATATACTTTCAAGCAATGTTAAATAGGCTCATATATAGTTTAAGAAACTTATATCAATATACTCCTAATTTTTTCCTCCCATCTTTGTGCTATTGTTGTCATATATTTTACTTTTTCAAATAGTAGAAACACACAATACGTCACTACTACTTTTTTCTTTAGGAAGTTATTTATCTTTTAGTGTGATTTAAATAAGAAAACTTATATTTACCTTTATTTATGCCATTTCTGGAGCGCTTCATTTCTTTGTGTGAATTTTTGTTTACATCTGGCATTATTTTCCTCTGCCTGAAGATCTTTCATTGACATTTCATATAACACAGGAATGTTGATGATGAATTTTCTCAGCTTTTGTTTTTCTCAAAGTATCTTTATCATGCTCTTCACTTTTAAAAAGTATTTTCAATGGTTGTAAAATTTTATATTGACTTTTTGCAGTAATTTAAATATATTATAATCTTGATTTCTGGTTTGCACAGTTTATGATGAGAAATCTACTGTATTTTAAAATCTTATTTTCTTTGTATGTGATTTGTCTCTTTAAGTATTGGCATACTTAATTTTTGAAATATATTACTCTACTTGTTTCTTTTTGGATTTTTAATTTGATATCTTTAATTATATTTGGATGATTCTCAGGCATTATATCTTAAAATATTTATTCTGTTTCATTCTCTTTTTCATCTCTTCTGGAATTATACATTTTTTAGATCATTTGATATTGTTCCATAGCTCTTGGACGCTGTGCTCTCTCTTTTCCCTTTTTATTTCCTATTTATTTTTGCATTTCTGTTCAGATTATTTTTATTGACCTAGAATTCACTGATTTATTTTTCAGTTGTGTCAAGTATACATGTGAGTGCACTGAAGACATTCTTAAACTGTTTTTAGTTTTATTAGTTTTGCCTCATTATTGTAGCTTCTGTCTCTGTGATAAAAGTTTTCACTTGTTCATGCATTTTGTCCTTCTTTTCCCCACTAGAACTTTTAACATATTAATCTTAATTATTTTAAATTCACTGTGTGCTAATTTCAAAATCTGGTCATTTCTGAGTCTGGTTCTGTTAGTTGTTTTGTCCCAAGACAGTAGGTTGTTTTTTCTTGATTTTTTTTTAGTATTAATATGTTCCACAGTTTTTGATTGAATGCTGGATATCTAGTGCAGAATGGTACAGAATGAAAAAGACTACCATTTGTCACTGTAAATGAATATACCTCATTTCAGATCAGTTGTTTGGGAGGCTTGTGCCAACTTAGTATAGAGTTAAGCTGGGTTTAAGTTTCATTGTTGCTATGGTAGCTTCAACTTATTTTAGTTACTTTATTCTTGAGGGAAGGGTTTGGCTAGGTGACTGAGAATTTTTCCTCAAAGTTCTGTTTTTTCTCAACTTATGACCTTCTTTAGTACCCATGCCACATGTGGGGTTTTTCTCCATGCTTCTGTCCATACCCTAGAAGTTGTTTACTGTTACTCATTGATTAGTGCTTGCTAGTGCAGTGTGGAGGAAGCAGAAACATTTTCTGTTGTATTAGTTTAGCTAGCCTCAGTCTTGGGCAATAGACAGGCCCTGTATGCCCTGTTTTTCTGGGTGAAAGTTTAAAAATATCACCCACTTTTCTATGGCAGCTAAACTCTGCCTTAAATTCTTTTTTGTTTCTTTCAGTTTTTTAATTTAAATATGTGGGGTACAATTCAGGGTTAGGTATACAAATGTTCATTAGTAGGTACCCTTGTTGATGAGGTGTGCCCCCTCACCCCCCGGCAGTTTCCCACTACTGCCAGTCCCTTTCTTACAGTATTATGATAGTTGTTCAAGATCCGCTTATGAGAGAACATGTGATACTCGGTTCTTTGTTTCTGTGATAGATCACTCAGTATTATTTCCTCTAAGTTCATCCAAATTGCCACAAACTTAAATTCTTGATAGGTCTTCTGTGATTCGATTTTCTGCTGCTCCTTCAGGCATAGGAACCCTCTAAAAATGTTGATAAAGAATCCTGACCCCAGAAAAATGTTTCCTGCCTTTCCTCTGGGTATAGAGGATTTTTCTTACTGTTTTTCTTTTTCTCACTAGTACACTGAGGTGATAAAGTTTGTTATTTCTCCCCTAATGCCATAGGCCTTTATTTCCATCAGGGACATGGCTATTGATGGAGCTTCAACCCTTTTCTGAAACAAAAGCCACTCCCCTTCTCCAGGTCTGTATCACAAAGAGAGGCATTTTCATAAGCTGCCCATAATCTTTCTTCTGAACATTTGGTAGATACCTGTACAGAAAAGTCTGCAAAGTGGGTGTGGATTCCATGTGTGTCTATGATTCCCAGTAGTTTTGCACTCTCATTTCCTATATTTGACCTTTAATAATTTAAAAAAATGAGCTTAGCTTAATTTTCTTACTCACTTGGGACCTGACATTTCTTATTCTTGTGCTTTGCTGTAGAAGACTCAGTGTTTACTTCCCATTTCTTTTTGGTGGGGTCTGAATTTTCTTTGATATCTGATTATTTGACTGCTCAGCAACCTCAGTTCTCTGATTAATTTGAGAAAGTTGTTATTTTGCACTTTACTGGGATATTTCTTGTTGTTAAGGTAGATGTGATTTTTTTTTCTATTTTTCTACATCCTAGGTGAAAATAAACCTTCAAAAACTTTTAAAAATTAAGGTTTCATTTAGGAAATAGAACTTCTATGCTAATTTATGGTTATCAAATTCTTTCATTTGGAAGTCATGATGCTATTTATGGAGCTATTGCTTCATTCACATTTAAACAACTGAATGTATATTTGTTACAAATTAGATATATTACCATTTATTAAATAATTGTTGCAATTTAATGAACATCTCTTGGATTTTGCTAATGATGCTAGATATTTTTGTATATAATGTCAAATTCTCACAACTTTGTAATATGGGTTTGCTGTTTTTTTTTTTT
>NW_007251362.1:119959-162274 GCF_000164805.1 Carlito syrichta | reverse complement strand
TGAGTTGGAGTCTCACTCTGTCGCCCAGGCTGGAGTGCAGTGGCACACTCATGGCTACCCAGCGTCAACCTGCTGGGCTCCAGCAATCCCTCCACCTCAGCCTTCCAAGTAGATGGAACTACAGACGGGCGCTACCACACCCGGCTAATTTTTTAATTTATTGTAGAGATGAAGTCTCGCCAAGTGGCTGGGGCTGTTCTTGAACCCGTGGGTTCACGCAATCCACTCTCCTTGGCCTCCCAAAATGCTGAGATTACAGGCTGAGCCACTGAGCCCAGCCTGCTGTTCCTTTTTTATGGAAGAGTGAGTTAGAGGAATCGAGGATTAGAGGTCAATACTTAAAACCTAATGGGGTACAGAGAATTGGTATGTAGTTGAGGTGAGATTTTAGCCCATATCATTTTTAAATTTCAAAATGTATCCTCTTTCCACTGTTCCACAATGTACAATTAATTTCTTTTTGCCTGAAGAAGCACTCAGTGAGTAGGGAGGGGTAAATTAATGGTAAAAATCTTATTGGGCTTTTATTGCTGAATACACTTTGATTTCTGTTTAACATGTGCCAATTTTTTAAAATAATAGGCAATGATATGGGAAATGGTGATGCCATCGGAGGAAATGTGAGCAAATATATAGTTCTTCCAAATGGATACTGTGGACAGCCCAAGAAAGGACATCTTATCTTTGATGCTTGCTTTGAAAGTGGTAAGTATATTAAAGGCTATTGCCTTCAATCTTGCCTGGTGAGGCTGTTTTTCAGGATCAAATTTTATCTGACCATTCAGTTTGATTAAAATCATTTAATATTTCACCATAATGGAACAAGTTGCCAGGGAAAAATCAATTTTTAAGGAATTAACTTAGAAATATTAAATTTTGGTTATTCTATATGATTAAAAGCATAATTGATGATAATATTAATGAACACTTATATAGATCTTATATTTTGAGAACTACGTTCCCAGGTATCCAGGTATTCTTTCTTTCTTTCTTTTTTTTTTTGAGTTGGAGTCTCACTCTATCTCCCAGGATGGAGTGCAGTGGCATGCTCATGGCTACCGCAGCCTAGAACTTGCTAGGCTCAGGCAGTCCTTCCACCTCAGCCTTCCAAGTAGCTGGAACTACAGGTGTATGTCACCACACTTGGCTAATTTTTAAAAAAATTTTATTGTAAAGACGAAATCTTGCCATGTTGCCCAGGCTGATCTCAAACTCCTAGGCTCAGGCAATCCTCTAACCTCTGCCTCCCAAAGTGCTGGGATTACAGCCGTCAGTTACTGAACCTGGCAGTATTTTTTCTTTTGGGATAAAACTGGCATGATTTGACTATATTATAAATTAAAATTTATTGACTATCTAGTATGCGCCTGGTTCTGTATGACACGTTTGCAGAACTTGGTCTATACAAAGAAAAAAAGTTAGAGGACAGATTTAACTGAACACAAACAAAAGAGCAAAAGTAAAATTGCATCACTACTGACAAATGCTGGGATATTCTGAAAGGGAAGCTCATGACTTGATTGTGTATTTCCATAGGGTAGGGGTTGGATTTTGTTAAGCTCTTTGTGGTGAGCTTCATACTCTGAATGGCACATAATAGGTAGTCAGAATATGTTGAAAATATTAACGAGAAAGGTAAACCTAATTTTATTTTACAAATAATTATTAATTTTCTTTGATTCTGAATAATGCACATGCATGTGTGTGTATATGTGTGGCTGAAGGGATATATCAGTGTCAGTTATATAACAGTTTTCTGAACCCTAAAAGCATTGCTTTTTTTAATACCAAACAGTTGAAAATTTGTTTATGCAGAGTTTTGCTCTTTGATTATTTCACATTTTATTAGTTTGATAGGGCTGATATAACAAAATACTACAAACTGAATGACTTAAGCAACAGAAACTTATTGTCTTACACAGTTCCAGAGACTGGAAGTCTCCGATCAAACTTTTGGCAGGCCTGGTTCCTTCTAAGGATTATGAGGAAGAATCTGTTCCTTGCCTCTTCTCTAGCTTCTGGCAGTTTGTTAGCAATCTTTGGTGTTTCATGGCTTGTAGAAGCATTACCCTAATCCCTGCCTTCATCTTCACATGGTGTTCTTTCTATTTATGTCTGTCTCCAAATTTCTCCTTTTTAGAAGAATGTCAGTTATATTGGATTGGAACCTACTTTAATGACGTCGTTTTAACTTGATTACCTCCATAAAGACCTTATTTCAAATAAAGTCACCAAATGAATAATGCATATGTTACCGACAATGTATGAACAATTGGTAATATCAATTATATCTGTGCTAGTAATGCATGAGTCTTGCAGTCTATAGAGTGGTTAAGTGTACAGGCTTTGGTTCAGACTGCAATTCAAATCTTGGTTTGAAAAATGAGCCACAGTTTTCTTATTTGTAAATGGAGACACTTAATTAATATACGTGTGTATGTATATGTGTTTATATAAATAGCCTTTTTTAAAAATTTAAGCTGTCTTACCAAAATAAGTATAAAAATAATAATATTTAAAAACAGGTATATGAGAAAACTCTTGAAAGGAAATATATTAGTTAGGGCAAAAAAGACTCATCAGAATTTAGTGTCTCAATGACCCTGGCTTCATCAGGATCGTTAACACATTTATATCCCAACTTAATGGGAACCATTTTTCCCAATCAATGCCCTCATGTTAACAGTAGACAACCTGCCAAGTTGGGAGTTCAATTTGCATGGTAATTCAGCCAGTCACATGTTGTATATTTGATGTTCAGCAAAAAGGGCTACAAGAGAAAAGGGTCTCCTTCAGGACATATACAGGAGCACTTAGGTTATTCATGAGGTACTTGTATTGGGAATTTGAATATCTGAGTTACCCCTTTTTTCATCACAATGTCCAGTGTATTAGGAGCAATCAACTGATGTCATTATATGAGGAGGAACATTTCCCCCACCAAAAAAAAAAGAAATTATGTTTTTGGGGGCAGACCCCTTGTAGTAAAGACTTCCCCTACTAGATAAGTGTTTAGGAACTCACTGGCATCAGTGTACCAGCTAGCATTGTTGTGAAAGGCTCTCTTTGGCAGTGAATTCAGTGAATTTTTTTTGGAAATCATTTCAGCATGTTTACCCATTTCATAATGAGTCATGTACCCACACTGCACTGAATGTTCAGCAGTTTTTGACCAAAAACGGCATGACCCTTGTGCCCCACCCTCCCTATTCACCTGATCTCACCCTGAGCAACTTTTTGTTTTGTTTCCCTGGGTGAACGTTTTATTGATGTGAAGAGGTGAAACAAAAAATGACAGAAGCACTAAAAGGCATCAAAATTGATGAGTTCAAAACTGTTTTGAGCAATGGAAAAAACATCGCGATAGGTATGTTGCATTATACCAAGAGTAGTTCAAAGGTGACTGAAGTTTGAACATCTAAGAATAAATATGCAAGCCGGGCTCGGTGGCTCAGCCTGTAATCCCGTGCCTTTAGGAGGCTGAGGTGAGTGGATTGCCTGAGCCTGCGGGTTCGAGACCCACCTGGGCAACTTGGCGAGACCTCATCTCTACAACTAATCAAAATGAGCCGGGTGTGGTAGCGCGTGCCTGTAGTTCCAGCTACTTGGAAGGCTGAGGCGGAAGGATCGCCGGAGCCCAGCAGGTTGAGGCTGCGGTGGCCGGGAGCGGCCACTGCACTCCAGTCTGGACGACAGAGTGAGACTCCAACTCAAAAAAAAAAAAATGCAGTTTTAAAAAATAAATAAATAAATTCTGGTTTTTTGGGGTCCTTCTTGTAGATCACTCATTTTTCAAAAATGTTTGAAAGTATCATATACAGAGCCACATATAGCTCCTGCTTCTTATAAGTGGTTGATTAAGTATATCCGATGAAGTTATTTTACATATCTCTATAAACAGTTCATGACATGAACTAACAGTGTTCTCTTTGCTGTTGAAATAGCTTCATTAGCATCTTTTTTTAATTTGTATAAATTTAAGGGGTACAAGTGTAGTTTTGTTGCATGGATATATTGCAGAGTGGTGAAGTCTGGATTTTTAATGTAACCATCACCCAAATAATGTGCATTGTACCCATTAAGTAATTTCTCATTTCTCACCCCCCCCACTTCTGCAAGTATCTGGTGTCTATTTTTCTATACTCAACGTCCATTTGCACACATTATTTAGCTCCCACATGTAAGTGAGAACATATGTTGACTAAGTTACTTTACTTAAGTATGGCCTCCGGTTCCATCCAGGTTGCTGCAAAAGACATTATTTCATTCTTTTGTAATGACTGCATAGTATTCCATTATCTCTCTCTCTCTCTCTCTCTCTCTCTCTCTCTCTCTCTCTCTCTATATATATATATATATATATATATATATATATATATATATATACACCACACTTTCTTTATCCAATCACCTGTTGATAGACACTTAGGTTGATTTCCTATCTTTGCTATATTTGATTGGGCTCATTGCCTACTGTCACATGGGCTGTGACAGTAGCAGAGGTTGTGAGAAGTTTGTCTTGTTCCCAAGTGCTGTATCCTTGTTATCAGTAGATGTTGTAAAGGGCAGTGTGGGTCAACTTTCAGGTTGATAGATGGTGCTTGCAGGTGAGAGACAACTGTGGTGGTGACATAGGTTTTATGCTTGACCTTTCTTTACCAGAAGCACGCTAGTGTCCCAGGTGATGGGTTGAGCTATGGAATGCTCTGGGGCAGTGGGGTGAAGCTGGGTAGGACTGGACTAGGTGAGCCTCCACTCTGGCCTCCCTATGGTGGATGGAAGTACCAGCAATTATAGGGTTGGGGGGCAGTTCTCCGGCCCCTGAAAGAATGCCTCAGTGAGAAGAGAGTAGCCACTGCTGAACCAAAGTCTTAGTATAGGGAATGAAACATAGTCCTAGCTTCATAGCCAAGCGAGTGAGAGTGGAACCTATTTTGCTGTCATGGTCCAGACCCAGCGTTGCTCTTCCCTTGGCCCAACTTTGGCAGTGAGTCAGGACAGTTAATTAAGTCACACTCAGTTTTCTTTTAGTCTGTGGAAGTGTCCTGGCCTTAAAATTTTCTTCACTGGTTAAAACTTCACCTCTCAGGAAAATCTCCTGTTCCAGTCCTGTGAAGTAGGGAAGCCCAATTCCAGTATTTGCGACTGGAGCCCATGCTATGCTCATTTCTCACTTCTGGCTACAGGAGCCCCTACCCTGCTTGAGACTAGATTGTCAATCCCTAGCCCAAGGCTCTTTAAACCCGTGGCTGATGCCTCTGCTAGCTGGCAGGAGCTTATACAGCTTGCTCTTACCTAGGATCAGAAATGGCTTCCTTCTGCTGGTCAGGGAGCATGCATGGGACACTTGTTAGTGCCTTTCCTCATAGTCTTCTCGCTGCTTCCCAAATTGAATCCAGGTCTTGGGAGAGTCAAGGTGGTTCCCTTGGCCTGGAATATGCAGTTTCTCAGTGGGAATGTGTGTGGTGAAGACAATCACTCCGCCTCTCCCGTATTGGGGATTCATTCATAGTTTTCAGCTGGACACTGCCTTGCAGGCTATTGCCCATTTCCCCCCCCCCAGTATCTGAAGATTTCTTTTGCTTTTCTTGAATAAAAGTTCACAGTTCCACTCTCTACACATGATTTTGCTGTTTTCAAGTGGGCAAACAGTGGTGGTAAAGCCTCTATTTTGCCATCTTGGGGGATAAAGTGCATCTTTAAATCTAATCATGTTAGAGAGCCAATGCCAGAAACCACAGAATTAATTCGGAAGATGCTTCCTTAAAATTCTGTTGTTCTAGAAGCTCTGTCAGTACTAAAGTCTATATTAGTAAGGATTCTCCAGAGAATCAGAACTAATACACACACACACACACACACACACACACACACACACACACACACACACACACACAGATTTTATTACATGAATTGGCTCATGTGGTTATTGAGACTGAAAAGTCCCATGATCTGTCATCTGCAAGCAGAGACCCAGTGGTGTAATTCCAGTTTGAGTCCAAAGTCCTGTGTACCTGGTGAGTTGATGTAAATCTTAGTCCAGAGGCAGAGAAGACCCATGTTCCAGCTCAAGCAGGCAGATATGAAGCACAAAGGGGTGAATTCCTTCTTCTTCTGCCTTTTTGTTCTATTCAGGCCTCAACAGATTGGATGATGACCACCTACATTGGGGAGGGCACTCTACTTTAGATTCAATTCACTGATTAAAATGCTAATCTCATCCAGACACACCCAGCAATAATATTAAATCTGGGCACTTTTTGGCCTGTCAGGCTGACACATAAATTAACTATTACAGAGGAAATAGCAAAAGAAAATTCAGTTGGATGATTATGTAAAGTGAATGATATGAGGTTCTATAAATTTGCTACAAGTAGATAACAGATTTAACTGTGAAATTTCTGGCAGCCAGTGCCATAAAATAAAAATAAACCAGGTATTTAAGCCTGATAGAAATTCTTCCTGTTGGGCTTCCAAAATGGGCACTGAAATGTGATAAACATCATTCCCAACAATATCCTTCTAGTACTTAAAATAATATTTTTCTTAGGGGTATATCTTGTAATATCCCTCAAAATAGGCTGAGGGCATAATGCTAAAGGCATTTTGGTGAAAGCAATTCAGTTGCCACTTAAAACAGTTTGATATACATAGAAGTCATCTGGTCTAATTTAATTCAAGAATTTATTTTATATTATTTAAAATAGAGATATCAGAGGGATTTTCTCTTGTATGTAACCTGAGCTACTGTGACTGATTGGTATACTATGTTGAAAAGGATTCTGAGAGTGTATCCAAACTTATTGAGAAGGAGGAAGGTCATTAACAGATTCAATGAATGGGGATTATTGATTCATGTGAATTAATCACCTTCAGACAAGCCTTTCTAAGTATTTTTTTTCTTCAGAGTTGTGGAGTATGTAAAGTGCCTTGCACATTGCCTGACCCCTAATTTGTGGGTAATTGTTTTTCTTGTAAAAGAAGACTGCCTGTAGGTCAAATATGAACTCTCCTATGAATTCCTAATCTTTCTTTTCCATATTCTCCTCCTTAAAGGTCTTATTTCCCTTGGAAAGACAGTCACACTACAATTGTTTTCTCTCTAGAGATGCTTGACACTTTTCATGATTTTAAACTTCTTTTGTTCTCCTTTACTTGAATATAACCTGCTTTAGGACAGACTTCAAGTCTGATTAGTCTCTGCTTCTTCACAGAACCAAGTAGAGTGCTTATAAAACAAAGCACTAAATTACTACTATATTTGTTGAATTAAGTAATGTGAGCAACAGAAAATTAGGGAAAATAACTTTCTTTCCCTAAAACTATCTTTTAGTTTTGATCAACAAGTCATATTTAATTGCTTGGCATTCCCCAAGCCCTCAAATTCTCCCAAGCCTTTATGACTTTATGCCTTTATGCAGGTAATGCTGTTTTCTCTGTAGCCCAGACCATTTTCTATTTGGCAGTACCTGTCAGGAAGGTTTGAGTGGCATGACCTCCATATTTATAGGCATCTTGTAGGGTTTTCTATAATAGCACTTATTGTAATATAGTCATTTAATGTTCTCTTCCTTTTTCTTCATCACTGCAAATTCTTTGAAGCTAGGGATAGCTTTTTGTTAATTTTTGTTCTCCAACATCTTTGTACCATTAGTCATACAATAAGAAGCTCAATAACTATATGAATAAATGAGGGAGAAAAGATAACTAACAAAGGTATCTTCATAAATGAGACTTTAATGTAATAAAAGTATATTTACCTTAAAAAAAATTTAACAGAAATAGCAAGAAAATTGGGAAAAACAATAAAAAGATCACCTAATTCCTTATTTGCAAGACACTATGCTAAGTTGTTTACATACTTTCATTCGCTACTCACAAAAACCTTCTGAGGTATTATATTTTTCTTGGTAGGTGAGGAAAGTGAGGTTCACAGATGTAATTTTCTCTAATTTAAATTATTCTCATGTGGCGGTTCTCAAGTTGAAGTGGAAATGGAGGATTTTCTGTCTCCAAAGATCATACTTGCAACCTTTGCATAGACATGCTGTCTTTTTACTCATCAACTTATGGCATATAAAAAAAAATACACTGTTGAAAAATTCTTATTGAGTGATAAGATATATAGGGAGTTTTTTGATAAAGAAAATTGCATTTACTGCATTAATTGATTCTTTTCATGAAAAACTTTCTCTGTAGCATGTGATACTATTTGATAGCATTTTACCCATAGTAGAGCTTTTTAAAAATTGAAGTCACTCCTTTTAAACTCTGTTGCTGCTTTATCAACTACATTTATGTAATATTCTAAATCTTTTGTTATCATTTCAGCCATGTTCACAGTATCTCCACCAGGAGCAAATTCTATCTCAAGAAATCACTTTATTTGCTCCTTCATAAGAAGCAACTCCTCATTCCTTGAAGTTTTATCATGAGATTGCAGCAATTCAATCACAACTTCAGGCTTCACTTGTAATTCTTTTATCTTGCTATTTTCCATATCTGCAGTTATTCCCTCTACTGAAGTCTTGAACCTCTCTCAAAGTCATCTATAAGGGTTGGAATCAAGTACTTCCAAACTGCTGTTAATGTTGATATTTTGACCTTCTCCCATGAATCATGAATATTCCTTTTATTGATATTTAAAATGTTTCTGTTTTTAATATGTTTTAGAGACAAGGGGTAAAAGTGAGAATTGACTACATATAGGCTTCATGTAGGTGTAGTTTGGGCTTCTAACTGGTCCTCCTTATCCTGGTAGTGGACCTGGTACCCTTTGTGTTGTCATGTGTCCCCACCTTCCTCCCTTCTTCCCTCCCTTAGCAGTGCCCAGTGACTGTTGATCTCTCCCTTGTGTTCATGTGATTATTGTTCAGGGCCTGCTTGTGAGTGAGAACATGTGGTATTCAGTTCTTTGTTTCTGTGATAGATCCCTTAGTATGATGGTCTCCAACTCCATCTAATTTGCTGAAGAATCCATGATTTTTTCTTCTTTATGACTGTGTAATATCCCATTGTATATATGTACCCCTTTTTCTTTATCCAGTCCACTTTTGATGGGCAGTAGGGTTAGTTCCATGTTTTAACTATTGCGAATAGTGTGGCAATAAATGTTAGTGCGGGTGTCTTCTTGGTAGGATGATTTATGTTCTTCTGGGTATATTCCCAGGAAGAGGATGGTTGGATCATATGGAAGGTCAGTTTTTAGTTCTTTTAGGAATTGCCACACTGCTTTTCATAGAGGTTGAACTAATTTGCACTCCCACCAACAGTGTGAAAGTGTTCCCTTTTCACTGCACCTGTACCAGCAATTGTTTTTTGACTTATTAGTGATAGCCATCCTTACTGGAATTAGGTGGTATCTCATTGTAGTTTTGATTTACATTTCTCTGATGATTAGCAAGACAGCACTTTTTCATGTGTATTTTAGCTGCTTGTATGTCATCTTTTGAGAAGTGTCTATTCATGTCCTTTGCCCATTTTCTAGTGGTTTTTTTTAACATTATTTTTTTTCCTTTCACTTTGTTTGAGTTCCTTGTACATCCTGGATGTTAAGCCTTTGTAAGATGCACAATTTGCAATTCCCCCCCCATTCTGTGGGTTGTCTCTTTACTCTCCTAATGGTTTCTTTTGCTGTGCCAAAGCTTTTCAGTTTGATGTGGTCCCATTTGTCTATCTTAGCTTTTATGGTGTTTGCTTTTGGGGACTTGGTCAGGAATTTGTTGCCTACTTCAATGTGTATAATGGTGTTTTCTTCCAGGATTCTTACAGTTTGAGGTTTTATGTTTAGGTCTTTGATCCATTTTGAGTTGATTTTTGTATATGGTGATAAGTAGGAGTCCAGTTTCACTCTTCTGCATGTGGCCAACCAGTTTTGCTAGCACCATTTGCTAAGTATGGTCTTCTTTCCCCAGTGATTGTTATTGGTGGCTTTGTCGAAGATGAGTTGGTTGAGAGACTGTTTTTGGTTCTGGAGTTTCTGTCCTGTTCCATTGGTATATGTGTCACTATGATTCCTTTTTTTCCCCACCTTTTAAATTTTTTATTTTACAATAGTGGGGTGCAATTCAGGGTTAGGTATACAAATACTCATTGTGCAGGTATCCTTGTTGATGAGGTGTGCCCCCCTTTCCCCAACTAATATTCTTAATAGCATCTATGGGTAATTCTTTTTTTATTATTTTTAAATTTTATTTTATTTTAAAGATATGGGGTACAATTCAGGATCAGGTATACAAGTGGTCATTGTACAGGTAAAGTTTGGGTCTCCCTTTGGTCCCCACTTCGCCTGGTTTGAGATCAGGTACTCTTATTGATGAAGTTTGTTGTGGCCCCCCATCCCTGGCAGTTTTCCACTACTGCCAATCCCTTTCTTATAGTATTATAATAATTGTTCAGGGCCCACTTATGAGTGAGAACATATGTTTCTCAATTTTTTGTTTCTGTTATAGATCACTGTACTTTGTCCAGATCCACCAGAATAATCACTATCTATGCCAACAATAGCATTACAAATGAATTTCTTAAATAATAAGACTTGAAAGTGAAATTACTTCTTGATTCATGGGCTATTGAATGGATATTGTGTTAGTGGACATAAAAGCAGCATTCATCTCCTTGTATATCTCCCTTAGAGCTCTTGGGTGACCAGGTGCATTGTCAATGAGCTGTAATATTTTGAAAAAGAATTTTTTTGAGTAAAATGTCTAAACTGTGGGCTTAAAATATTCAGGAAAACATACTGTAAAAAGATGTGCTGTCATCCAGGCTTTGTTTCATTTCTAGAGCATAGGCAGAGTAGATTTAGCATAAGTCTTATGGGTCCTAGGATTTTTAGAATGACAAATGAGCATTGGATTCAACTTAAAGTCACCAGCTGCCTTAGCACCTGACAAGGGAGTTAGCCTCTCTTTTGATGCTTTGAAGCTAGGCATATGCTTTTTCTCTCTAGCTGTGAAAGCCCTAGATGGCATCTTCTTTCAGTGGAAGGCTATTTTGTCTGCATTGAAAAATCTGTTGTTGTGTAGCCACCTTCAACAATGATCTTAGCTAGACCTTCTGGATAATTTCTTGCAGCTTCTTCATCTGCATTTGCTGCTTCACCTTGTACTTTAAAAAAATCTATATTTCTTTTTTATTTTAAAGATGTGAAGTACAATTCAGGATTAGGTATACAGGTGGTCATCGTAAAGGTAAAGTTTGGGCCTCCTGTTGGTCCCCACTTTGCTTGGTTTAAGATCAGATACCCTTATTGATGTTGTGTCCCTGCCCCTTCCCCTACCATGGCAGGATTCCACTACTGCCAATCCCTTTCTTATAGTATTTTGGTAAATGTTCAGGCTCTGCTTATAGGTGAGAACATGTGCTACTCTGTTCTTTGTTTCTCTGATAGATCACCAAGTATGATAGACTCTAAATCCATCCAAGTTGCTGTGAAGTCCATATGTTTGTCTTTCTTTATGGCTGTGTAATATCATTGTGTATATGTACCATATTTTAAAAATCCTGTCCAGTTTCAATGGGCAGCATGGTTGGTTCCATGTTTTTGCTGTTGTGAATAATGCTGCAATAGACATGCATGTGCAGGTATCATTTTTATAGAGTGACTTGAGTTCCTCCAGGTATATTCCCACTAGGGGAATTGCTGGGTCATATGAAAGGTCAATTTCCATGTTTTTGCTACTGTAAACAGTGCTGCAATAAACGTGGGTGTGCAGGTATCTTTTTTGTAGAATGATTCAAGTTCCTCCGGGTATATTCCCAGTAGGGGGATTGCTGGGTCATATGGAAGGTCAATTTCTAGTTTGATTTGAAATTGCCACACTGTTTTCCAAAGAGGTTGCACTAGTTTTCATTCCCACCAGCAGTGTAGAAGCGTTCCTTTATCTCCACATCCTCTCCAGCTTTTGTTGTTTGTTTTGTTCGTGATGGCCATTCTTACTGGGGTTAGGTGATATCTCAATGTGGTTTTTATTTGCATTTCTCTGGCGATTAGTGAGACTGAGCACTTTTTCATGTGTCTGTTAGCTGCCCATATATCTTCTTTTCAGAAATGTCATTCATGTCTTTTGCCTACTTTTTAATGGGACTGTTTTGTTCCTTTCAGCATATTTGAGTTCCTTATAGATCCTGGTTGTTAGGCCTTTGTCAGATATACTGTTGGCAAATATTTTTTCCCATTCTGTGGGCTGTCTCCCTACTCTCTTGATGGTTTCTTTTGCTTTGCAGAAGCTTTTCAGTTTGATGAGGTCCCACTTGTCTATCTTATCTCATGGCATGGGCACTTGGGGTGTTGATCAGGAATTGGTTGTCAGTTCTGATTTCCATAAGGATATCTCCTGCATTTTCTAAGGTCTTATAGTTTGAGGTTTTATGTTTAGGTCTTTGATCCATTTAGAGTTGATTTTTGTGTATGGTGATAGGTAAGGGTCCTATTTCGATCTTCTGCATGTGTTCAGCCAGTTTTCCCAGCATTATTTGCTGAATAGGTTCTCCTCTCCCCATTGAGTTGATGGTGGAAGCTTTGTCAAAGATGAGTTGGTTGAGATTTTGTTTCTGGGATCTCTATCCTGTTCCATTGGTCTATATACCTATTCTTGTACCAATACAAGGGTGTTTTGATTATTGTAGGCTTATAGTAAAGTTTAAAGTCTGGAATGTGATACCTCCCGCTTTGTTTCTTTTGCTAAGGATTGTTTTGGCTATTCATGGTCGTTTATGTTTCCATATGAATTTCTGTATTGTCATTTCCTGGTCTGAGAAGAATCATGTTGGTAATTTAATGGTTATTGCATTGAATCTGTAGATTGCCTTTGGTAGTATGCACCCTGTACTTTGATGTCACAGAAATGGCTTCTTTCCTTAAATTTCATGAACCAATCTGTACTAACTTCACACTTTTCTTCTGCAATTTCCTCACTGCTCTCAACCTTCTTAGAATTAAAGAGAATTAAGACCTTTGCTCGGATTTAGGGTTTGGCTTAAGGGAGTACTGTGACTGGTTTGATCTAGCGAGAACACTAAAACTGTCTCCATTTCAGCAATAAGGTTGTTTCACTTTCTTATTACTTATGTGCTTATTGGAGTAGCACTTTTCATTTCCTTCAAGTTTTTATTGACAACTCTGCTAATTGGTACAAAAGAACTAGTTTTTGGCTTACATCTGCTTTCAACATGCCTTTCAAGCGTAATCATTTCTTGCTTTTAATTTTAAATGAGAGACATTCGGCTCTTCCTTTCACTTGAACATTTAGAGGTTATTGTAGGGTTATTAATTGGCCTAATTCCAATATAATTGTGTTGTTGGGAATAGGGTGACTGAAGAGACAGAGAGCGAGGAGGGAATGGCCAGTGGGTAAAGATTAGTTTGAACACACATATTTTTTTGATTACGTTCAAAATAAGTGATCCCAGATCAGATAACATATAATAATAATGAAAAAGTTTGGAATATTGCAAGAATTACCAAAATGTGCCACAGAGATATGGCACTGACAGATTAACTGGATGCAGTGTTGCCATAAATCTTCAATTTGTAAAAAACTCAATATTTGTAAATTGTAATAAATGAAGTGCAATAAAATAAAGTATGCCTATAATTAAATACTATTTCTGGTTGCCATCATATGCAATTCGAGTATTGTTTCATTAATGATATGAGTATATGTTTATTGAATATGAGAAAGCAGTATAATACATAATTTAAATTGATTGGTTAGTTTGAGATATTTAATATGTTTTATTAAATTACTGTGGCATTCTGAAAGGACCAGTGAAATAAAGCTATGAATCAGATACTTACATATCATTTCAAAACAATGGAAATAAAAACCTAGCTTTTATTTTTTAGCTAGACCATTTATTCCTCCACCGATATTTGTTATGTTTATTTGTGTAATTTTAAAAAATTAATGTTATGTTTCCTTTTGAAAAAAATAGTCTTTATTTTTGGCATATTATAAAAATATGTCATAATTTTGTTAGAAATCAGGGTTTTAGGCTTAACATCTCACCTAAACTTTTTTATTATTATTTTTTAATGAGAGGCAGTATAGTATAATGTCCAAACCACAGGTTTTGGTTTTAGACATAACCTGGCTTCAAATATCATCTTTGGCAGTTACTTATTATATAACATGTGTGATATCACTTAAAATTTTCTCATCTACAAAATGAGAAAATTAATATTCCTTTTGGATAATTATTATACAAATTGGGGATAATATATAAAATAGGCATAGTGCAGTGCCTGGCAATTAACCTCAAGTAGTTATTCTGGTACATATATAATATAATTTTATGGATATGAAAATATGCCAGGTACATTTCTGGGTATATTTGCATATGTTAGCACCAAACTTCAAACAGTCCTACAATGTGGAAACTTTAGATTGGGCTTCCTCCAGAATCATACCATGAGATAAGGACTTAAGTAAAGGTTGTGTTTTTAAATTGGGTTTCAGGAAACTCATGTGAGTTGTAATAATTAGCCAGGAAAAGAAGAAAAGCTAATATAGAGTATTTTCATGAACAGATACAGCAGTGACTGTAGGTACGTTAATCTTGGTGAGGCGGAGTCTATGCTGTAACACTCATGCATGGCTTCTCTATCTTTGCCACTATGGATAGTTCCTTTTTCATCCTATTATATGATACTGACTGACTGATGTACACTGGATGAGTCATTCCATCCACCACAGAGGAGACACCTTTATTCAATGTCTCCTCAGTGGTAGGTGTTGTTGGATGAGAACTGAAGATTTACAACATTTTTTTTTAAAATTAAGACTTGATAATCAAATATCTGCCTTCTTTGTACTCATTCCCATAGCTGCATTCACTTGCCCCTGCTTCAAACATCCATGTTTCCAGTCTTCCAATCTTGCTCTTTTCAGTCCCCTGACCCACTAGCCTGTCGAGTCATTTGCCATTGCCAAAAGTCCATATATATCCTTATCTCATGCTACTTCTCCCTCCCTACAAGGGAGATGAGTAAGTGAACTGCTTTAAGTTTTATCCACTGGAAGATTTACCACTCATTGTAGTCCTTTAGAGACCACTGAGTGGGACTATCAGGCTGCAACCAGTCTTTATAACAAATAGCAATATACCAAAACAGCCCATTTGTTAATCAGGCCTGAATTTTCCTTTCTAAAGTTAGTCTTAGGAAACCTTCTTTGAAACCATAGGTGTGAGCTGAGGGAAAGGCATTGGTGTAACAAAGGTAGGTAACATGGGAACCTGGTCTACCTGTCACATTAATAAAAGAGTTTCTTGATGTCCCATGATCAGATGCTCAGCATCTAGTAGTGCCCAGGGCCTTGTCAGCAGCTCCTTTTCCAGCTGTAGTTTTGTACTGCAGAAGGCATTCCTTGCTCTGGAGGTACAGAAGTCTACTTGTCAGAGATTCTTCAGGATCTCATCTGCTATAGATGCCTCTAACACCATTGGATCTGTTTGGTCTGCTGAGTCTTCTTTTGGTCACTCAAAATTTTCTGTCTTCTGAATCTCCTGATAAAAGAAGTCAGTGCAATGTTACTAAGTGTGAAATAGGCCACAAATACAGAGACCCATCATGTGTTGTGTTTCTTTCTTTGCTCCTCCCCACCTTTATTGGGGGATATAATTGAGAAATTAAAATTGTATATATTTAAGGTATACAATGTGATATTTTAATATATGTATACATTATGAAATTGCTGCCACAATTAAATGAATTAATGTGTTCATAACCTCACATAGTTACCTTTTTTAGTGGTAAGAACACTTAAGATCTATTCTCAGCAAATTTCAGCTATACAATATAGTTGTGCTTCTTTTTTTGTGGCAGGAGATGCACAGTACAGTAACTTGCCTTCACCTTAGAGGAGATGTCCTGGCATATCCCATTTAATACTTAAAAACTCCATAATGTGACAGGCCTCTGAATGCTGGTAAGATTTGTAGCCCATACTTTGGCAGGGGTCTATCTTAATAGGAGTTTATGAGTTGAATTTTGCTCCCATCTTTAAAAAAGCAGTATGTGTTGACGTCCTAACTCTGGTGCCTGGGAGTATGACCTTATTTGGAAATAGGGTCTTTTCAGATGTATCAAACTAAGATGATACTGGATTAGTGTCCTTATGCAGAAAATGACTGGTGTCCTTATTTCTCTAGTTGGTTTCAAGGAAAGACTATTATCCTTCCAAGAAAGAAGAGACTGTCTAAATCAAGGTGAGCTCCTGTCTTTGAAGTTTGGAAATTCAAGTCAGGTTAAGAAGGCAGGGACCTATGCATGGAGACCAAAGCAAAAAACTTGAGGCATAAGATTAGATATGTGCTGATTGCATTGGTGGCTGGCTCATGGAAACCATGGAATATCTCTGGCTATACCTCCTTAAAGACCTATGGATTCAGGTCAGGAATGATAGAAGATGGGAACTAGGTAAGGTCTAATACCGTTATCTTATCAGTCATGTCTGAACATTTGTTTTCTCTGAAAATCTATTTTAGATGAACCAGATCAGATAGAAGCCAGAATATATTGGCCTGGTAATTATTAAAAAACATCACTTAGGAATAGATGTAAGATAAGTAGATTAGGAATTTTAGCCATGATCTTTGATGGAGAAACTATGAGTACTTTTGCTTCACAGACAAGGACGAGTTTGGCTTAATAATGAAGTAGATTTCTTCTTCCAAGTTGGATCTTCTATATCCTGGTCAACAAGGACCATACCCAGGAACTTCTCTAAGGCATTGTTTTGTTTACAACCTTAAACCTCATTAATAATGTTGTAGGACCAAAAAAGTTTTAAAATTAGTGATAAAATTTTATTGATATAACAAAACTCTCCTGGGTGGAGTTTGAGAACAGTGTTTCTAAAATTGTTCTTTGTTGTTTTGGTACACCACATATAGACACACACATATACAGACATGCACTCATTATTTGGTGAGGCATTTTTAAGAGTTGGTTAGACTAAAGCCTTAAGGATGATGGCCTCAAGAGATAGATCAGTGATAGGATCAACAGGGCTTGGAGAATAAAGAGAGGCTTTGGCAGTAACTGTGTTTATCATTAATAAAGTTGGAAAAAATGAACCGCGCCAGGGAATGCAGTTTAATAAACACTTTTTGAGCACCTTTCTTATTGAGAAGGAACAGCATGTACTTTGCACAGCCCATTGCAAATGAAAATGAAATTTCAAGATGTTGACAGCAGAATAGTAAACCAAATGTGGGACTTTCTGAGCTTGAGTTCCTGTGTGACTGTACAAGTCACATGCCCATGAAACCAGTACTGATAGTAGACCCTGGGAATGCAAAGATAAATAAGTCATGATCCCTGACTTTGATAAGCTACTCAAGGAAGGCTATTTAATTCTGTTTGTATCATAGAAAACATAGAGACAGATGCGTTTTCAAATATGAATAGCATTCAGTCAGATCAAAGGATATAAAGGCATTTTAAACCCAGGGACAGCATGAGCAAAGTGCTAGTTTGGTGTTGCTGGAGCAAATGTTCAATGAAGAATATGATAATACACAAATTTAGAAAAGCAGAAGAGCCAGATCATTAAGGGAGTTGTATACTATAATAAGGAACTTAGACTCTATTCTGTAGGTGGTAGGGGACCACTGAAGGGTTTTAAACAAGGGAGTGACATATTCATACTTTAGAAAACCTCTGTGGAGCCACTGTGGAAAACACTTGGAAGAAGACTAGATCTAGTTAGGGATAGAAGTTTGTTAGAATAATATATTTGAGAAATTACAAGGGTCTGCATATTGTGTAATTTGTCCTGATGACCCAGGGTTACTATCAAGAACATTGTTTTTACTATGTTATATATCTTGTTAGAGAATCAATAAGTATGTTTTGAGAAGTTGGGGTGTATAGTATTGGTTACTACTGTATACATTTATTAACTAGTTTAGTCACTAACTATTGAATATCTATAGTAGGAAGTGTAATATGGTGATCAAATGGGCAGTCTTTGGAGTAAAATGGCCTAGATTTAAATCCTAGCTCTACCACTTTCTGGTTGTTGACACTGTATAAGTTGTTTTGTGGTTTTTTCTTTTGTTTCCTCATGTATGAGATGGGGATGATAATAGTGCCAACCTCAAAGGATTATAGGGGATATTAGTTGAGATGACACATATAAAACAGCAGTTCCTAGTATGTGACAACTGCTCAATAAGTATTAGTTATTACATGAGATACAGGAATAAGCCATTAAGAAGGGTAAACATGGACTTTGCAGTAGCTTGGATGGAATTAGAGTCTGTCATACTTAGTGACCTATAACAGAAACAAAGAAGAATACCATATGTTCTCACCCATAAGTGGGCCTTGAACAATTATCACAATACTATAAGAAAGGGATTGGCAGTAGTGGGAACTGCCAGGGGAGATGGGGTGGGATTGGCAGTTGAGGGAAACTGCCAGGGGAGTGAGGGGGGGCACAACTCATCAACAAGGGGACCTGCATAATGAACATTTATATACCTAACTCTGAATTGTACCCCACATATTTAAAATAACAAATTCAAAAGTTAAAAGAAAAATAATTTATGAAAATGCCTGGGATACTATAGCCAGTCATTCTCCACTGACTGACTTTATTTGACCATCTGGTTATTATATTATTAATTTTTAAAAAACCATTTAAAAAGATACAGAAATAGATAATGGACACTTTAGTGAGAGATATATGCAAACAGAGAATTATAGTACAAGCAATTTATAGAATGCCTTAGTCTATTTAGATTGCTATAACAAAAATACCAGGTGACTTAAACAACAAACATGTATTTCTTGCAGCTCTGAAGACTGGGAAATCCAAGATCAAGACTGGCAGATTTGGTGTGTGCTGAGGGCCTGCTTTTTTGGTTCATAGACAGCTGTCTCTTGCTATGTTCTCTCATGTGGTATTAGGATGAAAGAGCTCTGTGGGGTCTTTTATAAGGGCACTAATCCCATTCATGAAGTCTCCATTCTCATGACCTAATCTCCTCCCAAAAACTCTACCTCCTAATACAATCACATTGGGGTTAAGATTTTAATCTAACTTTGAAACTGATGTGGGATGTTGGGTAGGAGACAAACATTTGGTCAGTGACATGGAAACTAAGATGGAAGAGAGAGATACTCTGGGTAATTCATGCTCTGCTGGGCATACAATTTTCTTGACCTTTCAAGTCCATGTTCTTTAGACTTAAAAAACACAGTGCTCTTAGATTGTTTTGGTGTTCATAAGAAGAGCCAAACTTAGAAGAATATTTGGAGCATTTTAGTTAACAATGTTCCCCTTTGGCTTCAGGAGTTAACCTTGTAGTAGCAGGAAAAGCACAATGTATGGAGTCAGATGACCTGGCTTTGAATCCTAGCCTGACCTGATCTTGGGAATTATTTTGGCTAAAATAGAAAAATACTTCACAAAGTTTGAAAAAGATGACTAATTATACTTAGCATTAAAAAAATGAAATGCCTAATCTATGCCAGCCTTTGAGCAAGAAAATTTAAATATATTATATATAATACTTTCCTTTTCCAAATTTCCTACACCAGGTTAGGGTCCCATTTAAACAGACCTCTAGCAGTCTATACACTTCACACTCTACTAGAAGTACTCCCTTAAATACTTCAAGTTTGTGTGCTCTGCGTAGCTGTTGTTTACAATTTCATAGCAAATGCTTAATCCAGAGCCTGGTACATAATAGGTGTAAAATTAGCATATATTAAGTGTCTATAATTATCACAACAATTCTGCAAAGTAATATTTAACCAGTGCTGCTTCACAGGTGAGGAAAAGGAGACTTAAAGAGGTTAAGCATGGCCGGGCTCGGGTGGCTCAGCCTGTAATCCCGCACTTTGGGAGGCCGAGGTAAGTGGATTGCCTGAGCCTGCGGGTTTGAGACCTGCCTGGGCAACTTGGCGAGACCTCATCTCTACAATAAATCAAAAAATTAGCCGGGTGTGGTAGTGCGCGCCTGAAGTTCCAGCTACTTGGAAGGCTGAGGTGGAAGGATCGCCGGAGCCCAGCAGGTCGAGGCTGCGGTGGTCAGGAGCGGCCATTGCACTCTAGTCTGAGCAGTAGAGTGAGACTCCAACTCAAAAAAAAAAAAAAAAAAAAGAGGTTAAGCATATGTTAAGATTACACAGTTTCTAAGAGGTAGAGCCAGGATTTGAATCAGGATTTGCTGATAAATGGCTAACAACTAAAAGTCAGTCACAGGCATTGTGTGAGGCCCACTACATACTTTCACATTCTTTATCTCATTGACTTCTCACATCTTATGAGGTAGGTATTATTACTCTGTCTTACTTATCAAGAAGTAGAAGCCTAAAGTAAAGAAATTTCCCCATGTTTATATAGTAAACTAACCAAACATCAGACTACATATTTGAACTCAGGTTGAGTATGATTAAAATAATTAGAATGTTAAACAGCAATATAGAATTTACTGTTTGCGATGCACAGTTCTGAGTGCTTGACATGATTACTTTATTTAATTCTCATATCAACCCTGTGAAGTAGACATTATCATTATTATACGCATTTAAAAGATGTAGACACAGATATAGAGAGGTTGAATAATTTCACCAAGATCACACTACTAATAGGAATTCAGCCAGGGCTCGGTGGCTCAGCCTGTAATTCCGCGCCTTTGGGAGGCTGAGGTGAGTGGATTGCCTGAGCCCGCGGGTTCGAAACCCGCCTGGGCGGTGAGACCTCATCTCTACAATAAATCAAAAAATCAGCCGGGCATGGTTGTGTGCCTGTAATTCCGGCTACTTGGCAGGCTGAGTCGGAAGGATCGCCGGAGCCCAGCAGGTTGAGGCTGCGGTGGCCGTGAGTGGCCACTGCACTCCAGTCTGGGCGATAGAGTGAGATGCCAACTCAAAAAAAAAAAAAAAGGAATTCAAACTCTGTCGGTCTGGCTTCAGAATCTGCCCTTGAAACCATGTACTATGTGGGGTTCATAATTCATATAAAAGCACTTATCTTGATATCAGACACATAGCAGTAGTTTCATAATTTTTTGAGTTTTGTATTTGTCTTTATAATTTCTGAGAAAAATAAGATTGTTATACATTTAAGTAAAAAATATGATACTCAATTCCCTAAATTGCAAAACAATATGATTTTAGCAGAAAATAGATTAGACTGGCTATTGATCACTCCAAACAAAGAGCTTATGACCATTAACCTTTAAAATTCTCTTGCAGAAAATTATAGTGTTGTTCAGAGACAGTCACAAATATTTAAAATTCAGATAATATCTTGCAGTATGTGAGGCCTCAGTATATAGCTTCTCTAAGAAAAAAAGCACAATAAAACTTTTTTTTTTTTTGAGTTGGAGTTTCACTCCGTCCCCCAGACTGGATTGCAGTGGCCACTCCTGGTCACCACAGCCTCGACCCGCTGGGCTCCAGCAATCCTTCCACCTCAGCCTTCTGAGTAGCCGGAATTACAGGCATGCGCTACCATGCCTGGCTGATTTTTGATTTATTGTAGAGATGAGGTCTCGCCAAGTTGTCCAGGCGGGTCTTGAACCCGCGGGCTCAGGCAATCCACTCACCACGGCCTCCCAAAGCATGGGATTGCAGGCTGAGCCACCGAACCAGGCCACAACAAAACTTTTAATTTGCTTTACGATGAAACTTATCTCCTTATTCTCACAGAAATGAGATGAGCTGTCCTCTTTAAAGATTGTGCGAAGATACTTTTCAGGGTTTTAAGGATGTGTGTAATTTTAATGATGGCAGAATCCTTGATCTCTTTTAGGGATGAGATAGAACCTTACTTTTTCCTTCTCTATCAATCTATAAACCAGCATATATATTTAGGTGTCTATTCCATGGTAAGAATACAACATATAGTTCCTGACTTGATAGAGTTTAGTGAGAAAGACAAAGGCCGTGATTAAATTGACCATGTAATTTATCATCTAAATCAGATAATTTTGCCAGAACAAATACTAAATTGGAAGGGATGCTGAGACAGCAGACATACTCAAGGACTTGTCTGAGGCTAACTACAATGTCTAGTTCCTCTAGTTCTAATAGAAGTAAGTACAGGGTGATAAGATAGCATAGCAAAAGCATATATTTTTCAGTAGTGTGTTGGGGAAGTGGTGCAATTTGGCGGATAGTGTTTCTTAGAGGAGGCTACCATGAGCTAAGTCTTGAAGGATTAGTAAGAATTAGCCAGGTACAGTTGAACCTTTGGAAAAGATCACCTAGTTCTCATACACAGAAGGACATGAATGCTAAAGAGATAATGGTACTATCAGGGAATGGAAAGCTGCAACCAACTCTTGGAAATAGAGAATATTCCTATGAGTAAGGACTCATTAAACTTTGTTGATTAAATAAACTTTCTTTTCCTTTACCTCAAACTTTATTTCTAATATGTGTAATCTTTCATCCGTATCTCCTTTCACAAAGAAATAAATGTATTATCTTTTCCCCCTTTGAGCAAATATTGTAATGATTATACCCTTTTTTTTTTTTGAGTTAGAGTCTCACTCTGTCACCCAGGCTAGACAGAGTGAGGTGCTGAGCCCATAGGAGCGGGGCACTGAGCCCCCCCGGGAAGGGGAGGCCTCCAGGCAGGAACATTCCTGAGAGCTGAGCCCAATATGACACTTGATTTTCAGTGGGCAGGTTACCCCTGGTGAAATTAGAGATGACAACAGGCATTTCTCAGTCAAAGGGGATACAGATGAGAGGCGGGAGCTGGGTAGCTGTTCCTCGCCACCACAGCCTCCACCTGCTGGGCTCAGGCGACCCTTCCGCCTTAGCATTCCAAGTAGCTGGAACCACAGGCACGTGCCACCATGCCTGGCTAATTTTTTGATTTATTGTAGAGTGGAGGTCTCGCCAACTTTCCTTGTCTGGTCTTGAACTCACAGGCTCAGGCAATCCTCTCTCCTTGGCCTCCCAAAGTGCTGGAATCGATTATAGGCGTGGGCCACCATGCCTGACCTGATAATACCTTTTTTATTTTACTTTAAAGATGTGGGGTATAATTCAGGATTAGGTATACGAGTGGTATGATGATACCTTTTATATGTCCATATTCGGAACCTGGTTTTTATGTGTCTCCTTGCTCATGGTCTCCTCTCTGTAAGCTCACCCTGTGTCACAGTTCTGTCCTGTGGATCCTCCTGGCTTATGTGTATTGCTGCACTGTTTGTTTTACTAGTCCAAAGTTTTGGTCCTGATCAATGGGCTTAACCTCTTGTCTTTCCTGGAGTTTTCCCCCATAGGATAGTAGTAGAAAAATGTATTAGGCAATACATTTTGTTTCCCTCTGTATGTAATTAAATGGATGATTATAATATCTCATAATCTTTTCAATCCTATAACTTCTGTCAAATACAAGTTCCTCATAACGAGTGTCCTTGGACCTGTACAGCATGTTTTTAACTGATCTCTTAAATTTAACCCCACTTCTTTCTGGTTCATCCTCCAAAATGCTACCAAAGCTAAAACACCAATTACCTGATCGTATTACGTTATTACTTAAAGTTCGTCCTGACTCCCCATTGTCTTCAGGATAAAATCCAAATGCTTTTATTTAATAACCTCCTTAACATAAGATCTGATACTAATTTCCTTCTTATTTATACTATTGCTTCATGCCAGAACATGCTACCTTACAAAGCCATTATCTCTTTTAGAGAAATAACAACAAAAAACACAATAAGGAGAAAAAAATAGTATGGTTATGAACTATAAAGTATTTCACCATGTCTAAAAATTCTGTTGGAGAAATATTTGTAAGTTTGAAACTGTAGACCAATAATTTAATTCTGTTCTTTATTTCTGATTCATAATTGAAACAAACCTGAACTCTATTATAGTAGAGTTTTCATTTGTTTATTAGATTACTGATTCCTTACTCAATTATGAGGGGGACCCAAAATCCTGGAATTTATTTATTTATAAAAAGTTATATATTCTTACATGTTTAAACAGTCACTTTCAAAGTACTCTCTGCTTGATGCAATACACCTATCGAAATGCCTTTTCCATTGCTCAAAACAGTCTTTGAGCTCATCAATTTTGATGCCTTTTAGTGCTTCTGCCTTTTTTCGTTTCACTTCTTCCACATCGGCAAAACATTTCCCTTTGAGGATTTTTTCATCTCATGAAACAACAACCAAAAAAAGTTGCTTGGGGTGAGATCAGGTGAATAGGGAGGATGGGGCATGGGGAGCATACTGGTTTTGGTCAAAAACTGGTCAACACTCAGTGCAGTGTAGGCAGGTGCACTCATAAATCACCCATCATGAAATGGGCAAACATGTTGAAAGAATTGCCAAAAAAATTTCACTGAAGCCAAATGCAGCCTCTCACAACAATGCTAGCAGGTACACTGATGCCAGTGGGTTCCTAGAACACTCACCTAGCAAGAAAAACCTTCTACAAGGGACCTGTCTTCTAAAAGATAATTCAGTTTTGGGGGGCACCATATATATATATATATACACACACTTATGTATTCATTTGCATATTTTTCTTTTTCCCATTTTCTCAGCCTCCTCAAAGAGGAGGAAGTAAATATTTTATTTCCAAATAAATTTCCCCTAGGAATAATAACCTTTTCTACAGGGCTTGGAAGGAACAATTGGAGAAGTGTGAACTGTGTTTAATGAAATCTTGTTTGTACATATCTTCAACTGCTCTTTTTAAGGCATCTGAAACACTGCTTTGAAGGAGGACTTCCAGTGCATATAAACCACCTTCTGATGCTTTAGTAGTAAATAATTGCAAAAAGGAGACCCATCTCTTGATTAAATATAGTTGATTGAGTTAGTTTGTAACCCTCTTTTTTCCAATAACAATTTAAGGTACTATTCGATTTATTGTAGTATGTGTATTAGTTTAAATTCTAAGACATATTTTTTTAAAATGATAACTAGAAAAATGATGATTTTCAATTAGAATTAGCTTTTTAGTATTATTTTATATTTTTATTATTTCTGCTTCCATTTGTAAATAAAGTTAAACTTTTTTTTAATTTTAAAGATGTGGGGTACAATTCAGGGTTAGGTATACAAATGTTCATTATGCAGGTACTCTTGTTGATGTGGTGTGCTTCCCTGCCCCTGGCAGTTTCCCACTGCTGCCAGTCCCACTCTCTGCCTCCCCTAGCAATTTCCCACTATTGCCAATGCCTTTCTTATAATAATATAATAATCGTTCAAGGTTCGCTTATGAGTGACAATGTGTGGTATTCAGTTCTTTGTTTCTGTGATAGATCACTCAGTATTATAAACTCTAAGTCCATCCAAGTTGCTGTGAAGTCCATATTTTGTCCTTCTTTATGGCTGCGTAATATTCCATCGTGTATATGTGCCACAATTTTTTTATCCAGTCCTCTTGATGGGCAGCATGGTTGGTTCCATGTTTTTGCTATTGTGAATAATGCTGCAGTAAACATGAGTGTGCAGGTATCTTTTTCATAGAGTGATTTGAGTTCCTCTGGGTTTATTCCCAGCATGGGGAATGCGGGATCCTATGGAAAGTCGGTTTTTAGATCTTTTAGGAATCACCACATTATTTTCCAAAAAGGCTGTACTAGTTTACACTCCCACCAACAGTGTACAAGTGTTCCCATTTTGCTGCATTCTCTCCAGCATCTTTGGTTTTTGAGTTATTGATGATGGCCATCCTGACTGGAGTTACAGGTATCTTAGTGTTGTTTTAATTTGCATTTCTTTGCATTTTTTGGATGACTACTGATACTGAACATTTTTTCACGTATATATTGGCTGCTCATATGTCTTCTTTTGAGAAGTGTCTGTTCATATCTTTTGTCCACTCTGTAATGGAGGTGTTTGTTTTTTTTCTTTTCAGGATGCTAGAGTTCCTTGTAGATCTTACACGTTAGGCCTTTGTCAGATACACATTTGGCAAATATTTTTTCCCAGTGTGTGGGCTGTCTCCCCACTCTCTCAATGGTCTCTTTGGCTTTTCAGAAGCTTGTCAGTTTGATGAGGTCCCATTTGTCTATCTTCTCTTATGGCATGGGCACTTGGAGTATTGATCAGGAATTGGTTGGCAGTTCCAACTTCCATAAGGGTGTCTCCTGCATTTGCTAAGGATCTTATGGCTTGAGGTTTTTATGTTTAGGTTCTTGATCCATTTAGAGTTGATTTTTGTGCATGGTAATAAGTAGGGATCTTGTGTTCATCTTCTGCCTGTGACCAGCCAGTTTTCCCAGCATCATTTACTGAATGGGTTCTCCTCTCCCCATTGGGCTGATGGTGGAGGCTTTGTCAAAGATGAGTTGGCTGACAAATTGAAGTTTTGCTTCTGGAATTTCTATCCTGTTCCATTGGTCTATATGCCTGTTCTTGTACCAATACCTGGCTGTTTTGATTATTGTAGCTATATAATAAAGTTTAAAGTCTGGCAGTGTGTGATACCTCCTGCTTTTTTTTTCCTTTTCTTTTGTTTTTCTGAGGATTGTTTTGCCTATTTGTGATCATTTGTGTTTCCATATGAATTCCTGTATTGTCATTTCCTGACCTGAGAAGAATGTTCCTGGTAGTTTAATGGGTATTGCGTTAAATCTGTTGGTTACTTTTGGTAGGATGAACATCATAACAATGTTTATTCTTCTAATCCATGAGCATGGAATATTTTTCCATTTGTTTGTGTCATCTTTGATTTCTTTGAGTAGTGTTTTGTACTTTTCGTTGTAAAGGTTTTTCACTTCTCTGGTTGAGGTTATGGATCTCTCTTGATTTTTTTTTTTTTTTTTTTGAGTTGGAGTCTCACTCTGTCGCCCAGACTGGAGTACAGTGGCACACTCCCGGTCACTGCAGCCTCGACCTGCTGGGCTCCGGCAATTCTTCTGCCTCAGCCTTCCAAGTAGCTGGAACTACAGGCACACACTACCACACCTGGCTAATTTTTTATATATTGTAGAGATGAGGTCTCGCCAAGTTGCCCAGGTAGGTCTCGAACCCATGGGCTCAGGCAAATCCACTCACCTCAGCCTCCCAAAGCACGGGATTACAGGCTGAGCCATCGAGCCTGGCTTCTCTTGATTTTTTGTCTTGATGATCTGTCTAGGGTTGTTAGTGGGATATTACGTTCCCAGTTATGATAGTGTTATATTCAATATCTTTTTAAAGTTTTCCTAGAAACTGCTTTATGAAAGTTTATGTTCCTATTTGGGTGCTTATATTTTTAGATTTGGATATTTCTTATTGTTGAACCTTTTATCATTATGTAGTGACCTTCCATATATTTTTAAATTTTTGATAGCTTAAAGGGTATTTTGTCTGATATTATGATCACAACTCCTGCTTTTTCTTGTGTTCTGTTTACCTGAACAATTTTTTTCTATCCTCTTACTTTGAGTCTGTGAGTGTCCTTTCTGGTGAGATGAGTCTCTTGGAGACAACATATTGTTGCAGCATGATATTTTATCTGATTTGCCATTCTCTGTCTTTTCAGTGGTGCATTTAGTCCATTCACATTCGGACTAATTATTGAGATGTGAGAATTTATCCCTGTCATGAAGTTCTTATAGGGTTTGTTGCTGCTGCTGCTTGTTTATTTGTTTTCTTTCTTTTGATTTTTGAGTTGATTTATATGTGTTTTCAATAATTTTCCTGCATTCTTGGGAAGAGCATTGTTGTTCTTTTTTTTTCTTTCTTCTGTGTTTAATATTTTCTTAAGTGATTCTTGTATAACTGGCCTCGAGGAATAAACTCTCAGGAATTGAATGTCTGGGAAGGATTTTAATTCTCCATTGCAGATGCAACTGGGTAGGTCATTCTTGGTTGAAATGGTTTATCTTTGAGATCCTTGAAGATTGGACTCCAGTCTCTCCCAGCCTGAAGTGTTTCTGTAGATAAGTCTGCTGCAATTCTAATTGGTCTTCCCTGATAGGCAGTCTGACCTTTCTCTCTTGCTGCTTTTACGATTTTTTCTTTTAAACCTACTTTGTGTCAGCAAATTACTATGTGTCTAGGAGTTGGTCTTCTCATTTGTTGCCTTACAGGGGTTTTCTGAATATCTTGTGTTTGAATGGTCATGTCTCTGATGAGATAAGGGGAATTTTCCTGGATAATTTCATGGAATGTTTGTTCTAGGATGGTCTCTGTCTCTCTGTCTGCCTTAGGGATTCCAGTTAATCTTAGGTTCAACCTCTTGAAATAATCGCTCATCTTTTGGAGGTTTTATTCTTTTTTTAAGCTTCTTTTCTATGTTTTTAACAGTTTGAATTAATCCTATATTTTGGTCCTGAAGCTCTGAGATTTTTTTCTTCTGTTTGGTTAATTCTGCTTTCTATGCTTATTAGTTTATTATTTATTTCATTCACTATATTCTTTATTTCTGTTTTCTCAGTTATCAACTCCTTCATTCTTTCCTCTTATCTTTCTTCATTTCTATTTATTCTATTAATTAATTTCTATTTATTAATATCTTGATATCTGGGTTTGTGGTTTGAGACCAGTAATTCTAGGGGCTCTTCATTGTTTGAGTTCCGAAGTCTGTATTCTCAGTTGTGCTCCCAGGAGTCTGTGTGAGACCCATATTCTTTCTCTGATTTTTCTTCATTTGTGTATGTTTTCCTCCTTCCTCCCACGTTTTTAACTTCTTTAATTCTGTTTTTCAGTGATGGGGGTAGCTTTTACTTCTGTTTGCTCAGTCTCCCATTCTTCCTTATGTAGAACCTCTAGCTTTGTTTAATTTTGAAGCTGGCCTGGAGGTTGGGGGCTGTGCTTTTTGCAGTTTTGAGATTTAATTAAAGGGGGGAGTTGTGATTCAGAAGTTATCTGCCAATCCCAGTATCTGCTGACAGGTGTGTGGGTCCCCTGGAACCCATTTTTCACCACCTTACAATCTGTCCATGAAGTAGGGGTGTATGTTTGCCCCCCTGAAAGCAAAATGAGATAAGAAAAAGGAAAAGAATGGAAAGAAGGAGAAAGATGAAAGTAAAGTGGAGAGAAAGAAGAAGAAGAGAGAAAGCAGACAGGCATACCAACTAATGAATAAACAGAGAAACAAAGACAGAGAAAACAAAAACATACAATCATACAAATAAACAGACAAATAAACAAACAAAAAATTCCTGTTGATGTACTTGCCCTCAAAATTACCCATAGACAAACAGAAAATCTAAAAACCCCCATTAAAATAACAGAAACAAGCCGGACTTGGTGGCTCAACCTGTAATCCCATGCCTTTGGGAGGCTGAGGTGAGTGGATTGCCTGAGCCCGCGGGTTCGAGACCCGCCTGGGCAGCGAGACCTCATCTCTACAATAAAATAAAAAAATCAGCCGGGCATGGTCGCGCATGCCTGTAATTCCGGCTACTCGGAAGACTGAGGTGGAAGGATCGCTGGAGCCCAGCAGGTTGAGGCTGCAGTGGCCGGAAGCGGCCACTGCACTCCAGTATGGGTGACTGAGTGAGACTCCAACTCAAAAAAAAAATAAAAAATAAAAATAAATAACAGAAACAAGTATGTACAGAAAGCAAGTATGAAAATGTAAACAAAAACAAAGAAAGAAGAAGAAGAAAAAAACTAAAACAAAAAAACAAAGAAAATAAAACACTTGCTCTGTGGCCACTTCTGTAACTGCAGGTCCCTTTCAGCTGCCACTGTCACATTAAGGAGTGGCTCCAGCCCTTTCCCTCTGCTCTCAGTACAGGCTGACAGGGCTGCTTGCCACATGGATCCGATGCCCTATGGACTACTGTGGGAGGAGGGTGGATCAGATCCAGACTCACCCAACTCGTCTGCTGTTGCCACTGCTGTCAAGTCCCCCACTCAGATCTGACTTCTCTGTGCCTGTTCCAGCATGGGCTGGAGGAGTGTCTGTCTCTCCAAGTCCAGTGAGGGGATAGCCTCTTGGTCCCAGGCTGGAGGCTGGACAGAACTGGGCAGGGCAATGCAGGACTCTGCCCTGTCCAGAGAGGGAGAAGATGGCGCCAGTCAGTATATCCTCACCGGCAACAGGACTTCATTCCAGATTTTCATGTCCTGCCTTCTCCATGGTTCCTGAGGCTGGTGCCTGGTCTACTGCCACACGTGATGGCGTGGGCTGGGTGCCAGGTGGTGAGGAGCAGCTGTTCTCTGCTACCTCCTCTCAAGAGAGCCCCGAGAACCGCAGACAATCCTGCTTGTCGGGGGCTCCAACTTTAGGGCGTTGGTGGGTTGTAGCCACCTCTGGAGGAGAGTCCCGGATGCATAAACCTGAGTCTACCCTCAGATGGACTTCCACTCATCCACCTGCACATACCCACTCATGCACAGAGTCTTTATGGACACTTGCTTTTGCAGAGACTCTCACACTCTGACCTCCTCCTCCCAGAATAAAGTTTTAAAAATTAGACAAGTTTGGACATGTTTACCTCACCATCATGCAATATACCTCACCATCACACAATATATCATGCATCTAGCAAACTGGCACATGTGCCTCTTGAATCTAAAATAAAAATTTAATAAAGAAAATTACAAAATTTCATTAATTAGAAAAACACAAATATGTTTTTATTCTTCATAATCTGCAGAATAGTCATACTTTGATAGTATATTCCAGTATTGAAAATCCATACAAATTTTTTGCAGGTTATCATACAGCTTTTAAATTGACTTGGCATCTAAAGGTGTAGAAATATCTTGTGCAGGTCATTTGCCTATTTGCAATTAGTTTCATTCTCCGTCCTTTCTCCATTTTGCTCTGTACTGCAGGGGACCAAACCCTGAAAACTATATTTCCCAGGCTCCCTTGTCAACTGTCTTCTGGTTAGCTACTGCTAATACGAGGCTGTCACAGGAGACTGAAGGACAGGGAAAAAGGGGAAGACTGGATATTTTGGACAGCATCTCCAGCAGTAGCTAAATCTACCTCACAGTTTTGTCAGATAACCCCTTTCTTGTGATCCTGATATTGTTGAATTGCCTGAGTGCCTAGGGTTTCAATACCTTTTGTATTTACCCTTCTTTCTGTGGGTATAGCAGATATTTCTTACTGCTGTTAATCTCTGTGTTTCACTACTCTTCCCTGTTTCCTTTCACTGTCCGCTATTTGGCCTTTTGGCTTTTCCAAACAGCTTTGCGACTCATTTCCTATGGTAAATTCCTTTTATTGAACTACCTGGCATGAGCTCTTTCACTGACTGATCCCTGTTTGATGCATGCCTGAATGTTGAAGGCAAGAAACCTTGCTCAGTAATTCCTTGAGGTTTCTGTAAATTGCGGGGCTGGATCTTCAGCTTACCACCTGCTGCTTCTCATAGCTCAGGGGCATAGTAGTTGGCATGATTTGATGAACCTTAGGAGAAGCTCTGTTTTAATCATCATAGTTAACACTATGGCTCAAAGTGTTGCCATCCTAGCAATTTCTTTAGTTAGGCTATGCTTACTTATTTTATGCCACATTGATGAATTATGTTCTTGACCAGTTTTAACCACTTTTCAATAGAGCTTTTGTGTGCAGACTGAAGAGCTGCTCTGATTTTGGGAAGGGTGGATCTGGTATATACAAATATTAAAAAAATTAACTGTAATTATATAGAAATGTTATACTGTTTGTAACAGAATATTTTTGACTTCCTGTGAATTTATTTCCCATATTTAGGCAGAAATCAGACATTGTTTGACTCTGAAAATGTACACACACAATTTCATTTCAGTGTCTAGGCTTGCACTCTGTTTTGGGAAATTTTTATTTATTTTTAAGCCCTTTTTCTTTCAGAGTGACCTGGGCTTTTTGAATAAGTGGAAATACTCTCCACTCCTTCTACCTACTATGGAAAATAAGAGACTGGAAGTAATGTAGTCAGAGAAGATTGTACTACAGAGCAGAAGGCATCAAATCTTAGCTTCACCATTTACTAATCTTGTACTTTAGGAAGATAATTTAAACATGGAGCCTTAGCACATCTTTAAAATAGATATCACAGTATTTGCCTCTCAGGGTTGTTGTGTGAGATTAGAATTGCCATAGCCTAGCAGAGAGTCAGTGGTCAGGATTGAAATGTGAAAGAAGCCCAGAGAGAAAACTACTGTTGATCCGTGGACAACACAGGCTTGAACAGCGTGGGTCCACATATATGCACATTTTTTTTAACAATACACAGATCAAAATTATAGTGGTTCCTTGATATCATTTGGGGATTGGTTTCAGGACCCTGTGCATACCTAAAATTGCACATATTCAAGTCCTGTAATTGTACCTGGGAAACTCACAAGTAGGAAAAATAGGCCCTCTTTGTACATGAGTTTCCTATTCCATGGATACTGCACAGTTGACCCTTGAACAATACTGGCTTGAACCACACGTGTCCACTGAATACACATTTTTTTTTTCAATCCAATGAAATAAAAAATACAGTATTCAAGGGACAGGAAACCCTCATTTATAGAGGCCGACTCTTCCTAGACCTGAGTTATTTAGGAATGACTGCAGAACTTGACTTTAGGCAGATTTTAGTGTACTAGGGGTACACTAAAGCCATTCCCTTAGAACCAATCCTTTGCAGTTGCCAAGGGATGACTGTAATTCATTTTGTGTGTATATGGATGGGGTGGGGTGGGAGACCATTGGGGAAGATATGATAGAGGATATACTGTGGGAACTGTACTTTAATACTCTTCCTGGAATCATGGTTTTCTCTCTCATTTCCTTCAGTTTTTTTACTTAAATATCACCTTCTCAGAGAGGCCTGTGTTACCTTTCCTGTATAAAAATTCAACTTGTCTGTCCTGATGTTCCCTAATCCCTTTTCTGTTTTGTTTTTTCTTCTTAGTACTTAGCACTAGCATAGTGTGTATTTTACTTATTCATTTATAATTTTTATTTAATCTTAGTCTCCACTAGAATGTAAACACTATGAACAGGATTTTTTTTCTCTTTTGTTTTCTGATGCCCAGAACAGTACCTGGCATGTGTAGATACTCAATAGTTATTGAAAGAATTAGTGTGAGAATGAGCAGCACTTTGCTAGATAAAATTAGTTATGATTATATTTATTATATTTTCATAACTATTGACCTCAAATTGTAGGATGAAAAGTTGAGGGATTTCCCATAGCTATATCAATTTGTAGAAAACAAGCACTTATTCATTAACCTTATTTATTGAGACTATTCTTGAGAACTTGGGTGGGGTGGAGAAAAACTTTTAATTAGCCAGACTTATAAATAGCCATTTATAGTTGTTATACAATATATGCAATAAATGTTATAAACTTTGCTTCTTAGGGAGATGCTTAGAATTTATGTCAACTTACATAGACACAATTCCATTTATCTTGTTCATATGGGTTTTCAGTTCAGAAAATTTGTAGGCAGGATGGAGCCTGAGGAATACTCTATTTGGTGGAATGTCAAAGTTGACAAGTTGATGGAAGGGAAGAGGTAGAAAATATGAAAGTAAACACTAAAATTTGAATGTATAGTCTGCAAGATATCTGTTCTTTATCATTATAAGATTTAATTATGTGCAAGATGATTTTGGAGACTTTCAATAAAAATTGAAATGTCATTATATACCTATTATATCTTTGTCCTTACAGTCTAGTTTCTATCCTCAGCACTCTAGTAAGATTGTTCTCTGAAAGGCTACCAAGGACACATCATATAATTTGGTGATCTTGTCTTAGCTTTTGATTCTTGTGTAGCATGCCACAGTTCTAATTATCATTCTTACTTTTTTATATTTGATACTTTCTATCTTTGACTGACCTGTCTTGTTTTCATCTACACATGACCCATAAGGCATTCTCCAAGGTTCAGTTCAGCTATCTTTAATCTTTATAAATCTTGAGTATCATATCTAATAATTCATTATCAATCCATCTATCTATTGAGAATTAGTATTATGCTCATTTATTATTCTATTTTTTTGTTTATCTCTTTCATTGAAGTCACCAACATCTGTTGTTGGGAACTACTATTCCCTTGCTTCCTTTTACTCATGTTCCTTCTCCCCCATGACCCATTCTCCATACAGCATCCAGAGAGCTCCTTTAAAATTCAAATCAGATTATTATTCCTGCCCTATTTAAAAACTTCATTGACTTTTTTTTTTTTTTGAGTTGGAGTCTCACTATGTCACCTAGACTGGAGTGCAGTGGCCGCTCCCGGCCACTGCAGCCTCGACCTGCTGATCTCCGGCAAGCCTTCCACTTCAGCCTTCCAAGTAGCTGGAACTGCAGGCACGGGCTACCATGCCTGGCTAATTTTTTGATTTATTGTGGAGATGAGGTCTCGCCAAGTTGCCCAGGTGGGTCTCAAACCCGCGGGCTCAGGCAATCCACTCACCTCAGCCTCCCAAAGTGCGGGATTACAGGCTGAGCCACCGAGCCCGGCCTCATTGGCTTTCTATTAGAGTTAGAATATAATCTAGACTGCTTATCTTGACTACAGAGTGATCAGTGACTACTTGATTTGGCCATTGACTACTTTCTGACTTCATCTTATGCCATTCTTACTCTTCCAACTAATGGTTTAGCCACAATGACGTTTTGCTTGTTCATAGAGAAGGCCAGATTTATTCCACTTCAAACTGTTTGATCTAGCCATTTCTTTTTCCTAGAAAATTGACCACCCTCTTTCCCACAACCATCTTTGCTTCTTGGCATTCATATCTCAACTTAAATATTGTTTCCTCAGAGAGGCTTTCTGTGACTATCCAATCTGAAAATAGTACTTTATCATAATATCCTGTTTTCATTCACTGCCTGTTTATTTGTTTATCTGCCTCCCCTACATAAGGACAGGTATTATTTTCTGTTGCTTTATCTCCAGAGTCTAATACATTGTAGGCATTCATGAATTATTTGTTAAATGAATGAGTGAATTATGTGGCAGATCCTGGGGGTACAGAGATAACAGTAGTTATAAGTAATTGTTTACTTCAGTGGTTATTTAGCCTTTCTTAGGTCACAGGCATCTATTCCTAAGAATATGACAAAAGCCATGGACTCTTTCAAGAAAAATACATTTATACATATATCATAAAAATTTGCCTAAACCCAGAATGATTAATTTATTGAGTCCTTTTTCTTAGATGCTTTATTAATGTCCTTGCCTTCTAGAAGCTATGAAATGCAGTTTTATTAAGTAATAATACTCTCTGTATGATGAATCCCTGATAAATTGCTTTGCAAAGTTGTGTGTGGTCAATAGTTGATTTTGTTTATTTCTCCCAATCTGTCATGGCTCTACAAGTGGTCCTATTGTGTGTGACTTGTGTGAAGGTCATGCAATTTACCATACGAGTTTGTAGATATCCAAACTGGTTCATACTCTGTTTAATCAGATAAGAGCACTAGTCATGGGTTTTGATGTCAAATGACTATAAAAGTATCATAGTGTGCGTATTTTGTAGTAGATATGTAACAAACAATTTGCAGGCCAACACCAATCCATGTACCAAATTTTGAATAGCATTGCCTTAGAAAGTATCATCAGTCTTGAACTCTCTTCAAGGTAGCAATTCTATGTTTTAATCTACTTGGTTGTGTCTATAGCTAGATGTCTTTTGATATTTTTAAATGGACATGCCCATATTTTAACTTCAAAACAGAAGAGCCCTTTTGGATCTTAGAAAATTCTTTCTCAACTAACAAAATTCCAGTAGTTTCCGTGTCATCAGAGTCATTTTGGGGTTTTATTTGCCACCCCATCTAATCACTTAATAAATCCTGTTATTCCATCTCATTGTTTCTCAGCTTTTTGAAAATTATTACTCAACTCTTAGGCATTTTCCCCTAATTTCTCACCTCCATGAAATTTTAGTGCTGCAGATATACTGTATATCCATTTATGTACTGAAGACTACATATCATTGTAATATCTAATTTTTTTGCCCTCCCCCAAGATAGCACCTTTGTTGATAATGCATGGTCTACCTGTATGATCCTTCTCATTTATGCATTTTCATTTTTATTCTATCAATATATATTAAATTCTTATTCTTATTCTTATGTTTTTGACTTTAGTCATAATATTATTTATTTGGGGTAATATTCTTTTCTCACATTTTTATTAAAATTAGATCCATCTTCAAGGCCCATCCTCAAACTTACATTCTTCATGAAGTTTTCTATGATCCTTGTATATGACTTTTCTCTCTTCCAATTTCAACTTTACTGATATTTCTTTTTAGTAACATAGGTTTTTTCTGTGCCTGTAAGCATAAGCGGGAACCATGATTTCTTTTCTTACAATACTAGCTGTTAATAGGTACTCAAAACTTCAATGAGTGAATGAATACATGACAATTGCTTAAAAATAAAAGGGTGGGTACTAAAATAATTGGTAAATTTCTACCAATCCAAAAGTCCTTTTTCTTCCATGGATGGACTGTAGCAATTTTCTATAGTCTTCTGTTCTCCTATTTCTGTCATCTTTGTCTATACTGGGATATAATTATTATATATGATAAGATCATGGAAACCTGACATGGTTCTTTGCTTTATCATCAGCTCACACTTGCATTAGATATCCTAAAGGAACTAAGTGTAGATGGATTAACTTGAATCAATGGCTTCATCTCAATCCTCAATTTGTCACTCAATTTATAATTTACATATCAATCCCAGAATGTTTGTATTTGACATGTCCCTTATATATGGCAGAACATACTTGCTTAAAAACAAATGTGTTAAAAGAAATGTCTCATAGGGCAGATTTCATTGCCATATTTAGAAGCAAATGATTATACCCATATGTACTGGATAATTCCTTTCCAATATGTTTTGCTTGTTTTTAAAAAACTTTTCTGTGTACTAAACTCAAATTACAGAGGGTTTTTGTCTTTTTAAACCAATTTTCATAATTATTCCTGAAGAGTACTCCAAGACTGGAAAAAATAATTTTCTTATCAATTTATGCAAAAAGATATTGAAATATTTTTTCAAGATTATGGAAACAATTTTTATTTTTAATATATTAATACTTAAAGTTATTCTTTTAGAAATCACGCAGTTCATGGAGTCTTAACTTTAGAAAGGAAAAGTTCTGGTGGCATGTTTTGGTTTTACTCTCTGGGTGACTTTGTTTGAGTTATTTAATGTATTAGTCTGAATTCTCTAGAGAAACAAAACCAATAGAGGGTGTGTGTGTGTGTGTGTGTGTGTGTGTGTGTGTGTGTGTGTGTGTGTACATAGGTAGGTAGGTAGGTAGACAGATCAATAGATAGGCTTATTTTAAGAAACTGGCTCACATGTTTATGTAGGCTGGCAAGTAGGGTATAGGGTGGGCCATCAGGCTAGAGATCCAGGGAAAGGTGACACTGTGATTCAAGTCTGAAGGCTATCAGTCTGAAGACCCAGGGGAGAGCCAATGTTGCTGTTCCAGTCTGAAGACCATCTAATGACAGAATTTCCTCTTACTTAAGGTCAGTCTTTTGTTCTATTCAAACCTTCAACTGACTGGATGAGGTCTACCCACATTATGGAGGGTAATCAGCTTTACTCAAAATCTGTTGATTTAAATGTTAATTTCATCCAAAAAACACTCTAGCAGAGACATCCAGAGTAATATTTGACCACATACTTGGGGACCATGGCCCACCAAATTGACACATAAAATTAACCCATCACATTTAGCCTTTCTGAATTACTCATTTTAAAATATGTGGAATAATAAAGCTGTCTTGTAGAATGATTATGAAAGTTGCACAAGGTAATATATCAAATGCCTAATACATAGTTGACAATCTATAAATGCCAATAACATTAATTTTTCTTGTCCTCTTTCTTGTCTTTCTCTTCCTCCCTACCTCCTTCCTGTTCCTTCTCTTCACTGTTTTAATGAAATAAAAATAAGACATAGACTTTTTAGCACATGATGCAGAATATTTGTGTATGCTTTTTAAATGTATGTTTTAAAAATACATCATAGAAGGGCATATTATTTAGCAAAAAGCAAAATAAAATGATAGTTCTTTATCAGCAAAGAAGGTAGAGTCATTTATAATCATTCATTTATCAATTCAGCATTTTGAAAACAATATATTTTGTACCCACTGTATTCTGTGCTGGGAAGGTCCTGCTGGGAAGCTGGGTGACTTATCAGGGTGATTACTTACTGGCAGAGCAAATAAGAGAGGTCATATTTGAGTGAAAAGAAATCTATGAAGTAGTATGGAGTCAAAAATCAATAGAAACAAACTGAAAAATAGCAGTGACTGAGGTTCAAAACAGAATATATTAGATCAGAATCTTCAATAGATCCTCATTATTTATGAAATGAAGTCCACACATCTTAAAATAGCATTTAAAACTTTCCATGACTACATTCCCTACCTATCTCTCCAGACTTTTTTCTTAGCCCTCCATGCCTTAGTTTTGGAGCATACCTATGCAGCTTTAGTTTTCTATAAGTGTGATGTTGTTTTATGCTTCCTTGCTTTCGTTTATATGATTTTCTTTACCAGAATGTGGTACATATACATCATGGAATACTACACAGTCATAAAAAATGAAATCATCTTCTTTGTAGCAACATGGATGGATCCTAAATGAACTGGCTCAGAAACAGAAAACCAAACACCGCATGTTCTCGCTTACATGTGGGAGCTAAATGACTACAGAGATGGAAGTAATAGACAATGGGGGACACCAGTAATGAGGGTATTGGCAAGGGAGGCTAGGGTTCAGAAATTACCTATTGGATACAGTGTTCACTATCTGGTAAATGGGATACCTGAGACCCAGTCTCCACTACTATACAGTATGTTCTTGTAACAAACATGCATGTGTACTTCCTGATTCTAAAATAAAAATGGGAAAAAGAGCCATTCCTATCTTTCTTCCTCTGTCTTATTTGCATATATCCTGCAAGATAGCCCAATTCTCTAATCAGTAAGCCTTTTCTAAAGTCCTAGTTTGGCTTAAGTGAATGTCCTCATTGCTTAAGTCCTAGATTTGTTTAAGTGAATGGCTTCTATTGCTTCTAAAGTTTTTATTACCAATTACTTTTGAATTTATTTATTGTTGTGTCTTACTTCTCTTGTAAATCAGATGCTGTATGTTGTATCTCATTCATTTTACATATCTTGAGACTCTGACACAGAGATTAGCATTGTTAGTAAACGCTTGTTAACTGTATTGTGGCAATCATTTCCTTGTATGGAGGTTGTTTGTAAAACCCAGGTATCAGCCCAAGAACCATAGAAGTGTTTAGTGCAATTCTCTATATATCTTCATATACCTGGCGACTTACACTTTATGCTTACTTTTGCCTTCAGTTCCTCCTTTGTTAGCATTACTGGTTTCCCATTTATCTTACCTTCTCTTTTATTTATTTGTTATCATCTTAAACATTTTTTTAGGGCAACTCCCTCAGGTTCATTTCCCACTGTGAGAGCTTTTCTGTCCTCTCAATAAATCCTGCTTTCTAAAATAATAATAATAATAATAATAATAATAATAATAATAATAATAATAATTGTGGTAAAAACATATAAAATTTACCATGGTAACCATTTTGAAGTGTGTAGTTCAGCAATATTGAGTATATTTACATGTTTTTTGAAAGCAGGATTTATTGAGAGGACAGAAAAGCTCCCACAGTGAGAGGGAACCTGAAGGAGTTGCCTATTTACATTGTTGTGCAATACATCTTCAGAACTTTTTCATCTTGCAAAACTGAAACTACATTAGGATACTTTTATACACAAATGGATGTGAAACAGACTCAAGGACTATCTAAATCAACCATTGATAATAGACTCATGATGGGATTTTAAGACAGGAACATTTGCAGCACAGCCCTAACTTTTAAGAATGATACCAGCCAGGCTCGGTGGCTCAGCCTGTAATCCCGCGCCTTTGGGAGGCTGAGGTGAGTGGATTGCCTGAGCCCGCAGGTTCGAGACCCGCCTGGGCAGCGAGACCTCATCTCTACAATAAATAAAAAATCAGCCAGTCGTGGTAGCACATGCCTGTAATTCCGGCTACTTGGAAGGCTGAGGCGGAAGGATCGCCGGAGGCCAGCAGATCGGGGCTGCGGTGGCCAGGAGCGGCCACTACACTCCAGTCTGGGCGACAGAGTGAGACTCCAACTCAAGAAAAAAAAAAAAAAAAGATTGATACCAAATGTCTCAAGGTCAGGGGTCATTTTTTAAGACTTTTTTTTTTTTTAGCAGTTTTAGGTTATCGGAAGAATTGAAAGGATAAGTGATTTCCCATACATGCATAATATCCTCACCTCCATTATCAACATCCTCCAACAGAGTGGTGCAGTTGTTACAACTGCTGAACCTATACTGATATATCATTAACATCCAGAGCCTGTAGTTTACATTAGGGTTCACTTCTGGTGTTGTATATTCTACAGGTTTAGACAAATGGATAATGACATGTATCAGTCATTATGGTATCATAGAATATTTTCATTTCCCTAAAAAATTAAAACACATTATTCCCCAATGGCAGTAGTTGTCACCTAAGTCCCAGCTTAAGTATCACCTAAGTACACAGCTGAGCCAGGTAATAACAATTAGTAGTGACTTCAACCACTTTTTTGGGGGGAGGGGTAAATTCTGAAACTGCAGGCTACAGAGCAACAATTGATCTACTAAAGAAATGATTTAGAAGAGGAACTCACTTTCAAGATTCTGAATAGAACCAACTAGTGCTGTATAATACCAGGAGAAGAGGCCTCATCCTAATTTTATATACAAAATGAACTCCCATATAAATGAAAGAGAAATCAATGTGGGATTTAAAAAATTTTTATTTTATTTTAAAAAATTATTATTTCAATAGCTTTAGGGATATAAGTGTGTTTTTTGATTACATGGGTTCATTGTGTAGTGGTGAGGAATTCTGGGCTTTAAATGTAGCCGTCACCCCTATAAGTGCACATTATACTCAATAGGCAACTTTTTTTATCCCTCACCCACTTCCACCCTTCTCCCACTCAGAGTCTACAGTGTTCATTATATTCATTATACCTTTCTCTGTGTGTGCTTGCAGACCTATAACTAAGCTCCCATTTATAAATGAGATCAAGTAGTATTTAGTTTTCCATACTTGTGTTACTTCACTGAGGTTAATAATCTCCAATTCTAACCAAGAGCTGCAAATGACATTAATTCATTCTATTTTTTTTTTCTTGAGTTAGAGTCTCCCTCTGTTGCCCAAGCTGGAGTGCAGTGGCATGCTCACTGCTTCCACAGCCTCAACCTGCTGGGCTTAGGTGATCCTTCTGCCTCAGCCTTCCAAGTAGCTGGAACTACAGGCATGTGCTATCATGCCTGACTAATTTTTTGATTCATTGTAGAAACGAGGTCTCGACAAGTTGCCCAGGCTGATCTTGAACCCCTGGGCTCAGCTAATCCTCTTGGTTCCACCTCCCAAAGTACTGGGATTATAGGCATGAACCACCATGCCCAGCCTATTTTGTTCTTTTTATGGCTGAATAGTATTCCATGTTATATTATATATATATATATGACCATTCTGATGGTATAAGGTGGTTGTCTTATTGTGGTTTCAATTTGCATTTCCCTGATGATTAGTGATGATGAGCTTTCTAAAATATGTTTGTGGAGTTCTGGTAAGATGGCGACGGCATAGGTGAACTTGTGAGATTCTCCAAACGTGAGCTCCCAAAAAGACTCTTACTTTTCTTCCCCCATCCCCCAGCCCACCACCAGCTGTGCTGGTCCAAGGTCCGGGGACCTTCGGTCCCATGCAGGGCCGGATATTGCAGCCCCCTGCTGTGGCTGTTCCACCATATGCGACTCTCACCTGCGTGAGAGTCTCAGGTCTCAGATCCCTCCCTGGCTATATCGTCTCTCGCCCAGCACCCAGCACCAAGCCACCGGTCACTCAGGGAGGCTCTGGGCGCCTGCCCCTCAGAGACACCGGTCCCATTCCTGGCTGAAGTACCCTGTGGGGGGCCCAGGGCCACTCTTGCTGCTCACCACCTGCCCATTGGAGCTTTGGAGCTCTGGAGCTCTGGCCCACCCTGGCTGAGGCACTCAGCACGTGAACCCAAGCTTGGGGACCCAGACAAGTGGAGAGAAATGGATCTACGAAAGAGAATCTGCCTCTGCCATTCTCCAGGCAGAGATTTCCATTGCCCCGCCCACCTATCAACAACCCCCACCTCAGTTCCTAAGGTAGTGTTGCTAAACAGGAGACAAAGCCCCACCCCTACGCTGAATCAGACAAAAGCAACTCTCAGGCAGCCAAACCCAAACTGCGAGTAAATCTAACTGCTTGCAATGAAAAACAACGGGGAGAGGCTGGAGATCAGAGTTGAAGTGACTTTAGTCTGATCTCTTATTTTGACTTATGATTTTATCATTTTGACTGTTTG
>NW_007251362.1:118980-119939 GCF_000164805.1 Carlito syrichta | reverse complement strand
TAAGGCAGAGGGAAATAGGTTCCAGTGTGCTTATACACCTGTTCGTGGATGCTAGAATCACCATATACATTCTGAACCACAGCTTCCCCCTGAAAACTGCAAAAAGTACACTGCACAGCCCACACTCCAACCTCAAAAGTGAGCAAAGCCAGAAGGCCCTCATAAGGAAGAACAGGATATTGCAGAAGTGAAACAAAAGCAATCCCACCTTCCCTCAAAAACAGAATTAAAGAAGGGGAGGGAAAGAGGGAGAGACAGAAAAATCTACACAAATTAATAAAAACCAAAAGAAGAGTATGGGTCTCTCCCAGAACCCTGGGAGGGCTGAGAAAACTGAGAAAACTGACTTCAGAATGCAAACAATGAAGAGCCCCCAGAATGAAGGGTCTCAAACTACAAACCTAGATATCAAGACATTAATGGAGATATTAAAAAGAATTGAGGAGACACAAGAAGAAACTAGGAAGGAGCTGATATCTGAGATAACAGTAATAAAGAATACTGTGAATGAAATAAATAACAAACTGATAAACGTGGAAAGCAGAATTACCCAAGCAGAAGAAAGAATCTCAGAGCTTGAGGAGCAAAATATAGAACTAACCCAAACTCTTAAAAACACAGAAAATAAACTCAAAAGACAGAACAAAACCTTCAAGAAATGAGCGATTACTTCAAGAGACCGAACCTAAGAGTAATTGGCCTTCCTGAGGCAGAAAGAGAGACAGAGACCACACTGGAGCAAACTTCCCATGAGATCATTCAAGAAAACTACCCTTATCTAATCAATGATGCAAAATCAACTCCTGGTTCAATGATGAAATCAAAACAAAGATCAAAAGATACATGGAAACAAATGAAAATGAAGAAACATCTTACCAAAATCTCTGGGACGCCTTAAAAGCTGTAGTAAGAGGGGAATTTATATCCCTGCAAACACACATGAAGAAAATGGAAGGGAA
>NW_007251362.1:118324-118960 GCF_000164805.1 Carlito syrichta | reverse complement strand
AAGAAATACAAAAGATCATTAGAGACTACTACGTACATTTGTATGGAAACAAACTTGAAACCTTAAGGAAATGGAGGACTTTCTGACATTACACAACCTACGTAGGTTGGAACAAGAAGAAATTGAGACCCTAAATAGACCAGTAATAATCAAGGAAATCAACTACGTAAAGAAAAAACTGCCTACAAAAAAAAGCCCTGGTCCAGATGGCTTTCCAGCAGAATTCTACAAGACATTCAAGGAGGAGCTGATACCAATCCTACTGAAGGTATTCCAGGTGATTGAAAAAGATGGAACTCTCCCCAAATCATTTTATGAAGCCAACATCACATTGATACCCAAGCCAGGTAATGATCCAACAAAGAAAGAGAACTACAGGCCAATATCTTTGATGAACATAGATGCTAAAATTCTCAACAAGATCCTAGGAAACCAGATTCAACAATACATCTCAAAAATCATCCATCATGACCAAGTAGGCTTCATACCTCGGATGCAAGGGTGGTTCAACATTCGTAAAACCATAAATGTAATTAAATACATCAACAGATGTCAAAACAAAAACCACATGATTCTATCATTAGATGCAGAAAAAAGTTTTTGATAAAATCCAGCACCTCTTCTTGATAAAAACCC
>NW_007251362.1:99346-118173 GCF_000164805.1 Carlito syrichta | reverse complement strand
TCAAATAGTAAAAGCCATCTATGAGAAACCTACAGCCAGCATACTCCTAAATGGACAAAAATTGGAACCATTTCCCCTGAAAACTGGAACAAGATAAGGATGCCCACTCTCACCCCTCCTGTTCAGCATAGTATTGGAAGTCGTGGCTAGAGCAATCAGAGAAAAGAAGGCAATCAGGGGTATCCAAATAGGAAAAGAGGAAGTCAAATTATCTCTCTTTGCAGACAATATGATTTTGTACCTTGAAAACCCAAGAGAATCTGTCAAAAACCTCCTTACACTGATAAAGGCCTTTGGCAAAGTCTCAGGATACAAAGTAAATCTTTACACCAATAATAAACAAACAGAAACCCAACTGAAAACCACAATTCCATTCACAATAGCCACAAACAAATGAAATACCTTGGCATCTTCCTAACCAGAGACGTGAAAGACCTTTACAATAAAAACTACAAAACTCTGCTCAAAGAAATCAAAGATGACACAAACAAGTGGAAAAATATCCTATGCTCATTGATTGGAAGAATCAACATTGTGAAGATGTCTATCTTACCTAAGGCAATCTACAAATTCAATGCAATACCCATGAAATTACCAGCAACATTCTTCTCAGACCTAGAAAAAAACAACACAGGAATTCATATGGAAACACAAATGACCAAGAATAGCCACAACAATCCTCAGCAAAAAAAAAAAAAAACAAAGCAGTTGGTATCACATTATCTGACTTCAAACTTTACTTTAAAGCTACAATCATCAAAACAGCTTGGTATTGGTATAGGAACAGGCATATAGATCAGTGGAATAGAATTGAGATTCCAGAAGCAAAACCTCAATTTCTCAACCAACTCATCTTTGACAAAGCCCTCACCACCTACCACTGGGGAGAGGAGAACCTATTCAGTAAATGGTGCTGGGAAAACTGGCTGACCACATGCAGAAGATTGAAACAGGACCCCTATCTATCCCCATACACAAAAATTAACTCCAAATGAATCAGAGACCTAAATGTAAAACCTCAAACCATAAGAACCTTAGAAAATGAAGGACATACCCTCATGGAAATCCGAACTGGCATCCAATTCCTGAACAAAACCCAAAACCCAGAGGTCATAAGAGAGAAGATAGACAAGTGGGACCTTATTAAACTGACAAGTTTCTGCAAAGCCAAAGAAACCATCAAGAGAGCAGGGAGACAGCCTACAGACTGGGAAAAAGTATTTGCCACACTAGGTCTGACAAAGGCTTAACATCATGGATCTACAAGGAACTCAAATGTGATGAAAAGAAAAAAAAAACAACTCCATTATAAAATGGGCAAAAGATATGAACAGACACTTCACAAAGGAAGACATCCAAGCAGCCAACAAACACATGAATAAATGTTCAACCTCACTAATCATCAGGGAGATGCAAATCAAAACCACACTGAGATACCACCTAACTCCAGTCAGAATGGCAATTATCAACAACTCAAAAAATAACAGCTGCTGGAGAGGTGTGGCGAAAAGGGAACACTTCTACACTGTTGGTGGGAGTGTAAACTAGTGCAACCTCTGTGGAAAGCAGTGTGGTGATTCCTAAAAGCTCTAAATATCAACCTCCCATATAACTCCGCAATCCCCCTACTGAGAATATATCCTGAAGAACTCAAATCACTCTGTAAAAAAAGATACCTGCACACGTATGTTTATCGCAGCATTGTTCACAATAGCAAGAACCTGGAAGCAACCATGCTGCCCATCAAAAGAGGACTGGATTAAAAAATGTGGTACATATACACGATGGAATACTATGCAGCCAAAAAAAAGAACAAAATCATGAATTTCTCAGCAACTTGGATGGAACTAGAGTCTGTAATACTGAGTGACCTCTCATAGAAACAAAGATCTGAGTATCACATGTTCTCACTCATATATGGACCTTGAACATCCAGTGTAATACTATAAGAAAATGACTGACAATAGTGGGAAACTGTGGAGCGGGGGAGGGAGAGGGGATTAACGGCTTTAAATATCTGTCTGGGGACAGGGAAACACCTCTTATCAACAAGGGTGCTTGAAGGAAACGTACTTGTATACCTGACCCTTAACTGTACCCTACAATATCATAATAAAAAATATTGATTATAAAAAACAAACAAAATATGTTTGTTAGCCATTTGCATATCTTCTTTCAAGAGATGTTTATTTCTGTTTTTGCCTATTTTTAAATGTTTTTTTTTTTTTTAATCTTGATGATTTGTTTGATTTCTTTTTAGACTCTGGACAGTAATCCTTTGTTGAATATATATTTCTTATTTTTGTGTCATGCCTGACATGGAATTTAATTTTTCTTTATGTCCGCAAAAAATGTATGGGTTCCCATGCAATATTATTTCTATATATGTAGCAGTCTTAATGGAAAATTTAGAAAAAATAACTTTTTTAAATTGCAGAAATGAACATGACTTAAAATTGAATATCAAGCACCTCTTCTCTTAGTAACTTCTGGCTACTTTACCATGTTTTGGAACCATTTCTTACCCATTCCAAGTCTCTCCTCAAGTCACAGAATAATTAATTTATTTTAGCAGCTTGAGGTCATTCTTGTTTCTAAACTTTTGAGGTCTAAAATCAGCTGATTTTTCAACCCTATCGGCCTCCATTTCTTGCATTTGCTCTATTCCCTTTAATTTTCCTTGAAAACTGGTCAATAATTACCTGATCTCATTATTTCTTGTAATACCAGTAAGGAACAACCAACATGTATTAATATATATTTTTAAACTATCTCTACTAGAGTTACAGGCTCATTAGGCCCATGGTCGTCCTCCAAGTTATCAAAGGTGACAATTTTACTTTATAACATGAGTAACTATCTTTCCAGCCCACTGGATCCATTTTCATACTGCCTGATTGCTAAGCTATGGCCATATGTTTTAGGATATTGTTAAGAGAAAACCTGACTTGAAGATACCAAATCTGCATTAGTTTACATAGGCTTGACTTCTGTAACAAATAGATTCCAAAATATATAATTGTGCAAATAAAAGAGAAAGTTATGTCTTGCTCATATAATAGTCCAAAGCAGGTAAGTATTCGTCTTTAGTGGGAAGCTCTCCTCTTCATGGTGATTTAGGGTGCTAGTCTCCTTCTATGTTTTATCTCCACTGCTACCAAAGTCCTTTTCATCAACATCTGTGCCTAACTGGTGGAAGGAGAAAGACTAAGAAGGAGACACATTTACTTCTTAAAACCCTTCAACTGGAAATATTATATATCCTTTTAACTCATAACTCATTAGTGAGAACTAGTCATATAGCTATAAATGGTCTGAGAAACATAGTTTATTTGTGTGCCCAGGAGGAACAGACAGTGAATTTTTGGTGGAACAGAAAGTGAATTTTTGGTGATCAGTAGCTGTCTCTGCCACACCATCTCCAATCCTTATCATTGAAAGTAAGATTAAGCACACATCGACAGTAAAAGAAAACCATGTATAATTTAGTACAAACTTGTGCAATGAGTACCACACTTATGTAGAAATTTAGAGTAAGGTATCAATGTGAATTAGAGGAGAGAAGGAAGCTTTCTGGAGATGGGCATTGGAAAATTTGGAGAATTTTATTCAGAAATTACAAGGCAAAATACCTAATATTTTATTGTTGCCTTGGATGGAAAAATACCCTTTATTTTATAATTTTAAAAACACATTTAGGCTGGGCACAGTGACTCATGCACTTTGGGATCAAGATTAGCCTGGGAAACAAAGTGAGACCTCATCTCTTTTAAAAAAGAAGAAGAAAAAAAATTAACTACTTGGGATTCTGAGGTGGAAAGATCATCTGAACCCAGGAGATTAGGCTGCTGTGAGCTTTGATCATCCTGATCATACCACTGTACTCCAGCCTAGGTAACAGAGCGAGACCCCGATTCAAAACAACAACAACAACAACAAACAAACAAACAAAACCCCTCCACACCTTTAATGTCTTAAAATATGTCTTTATATTCTGAACAGTGTGAGTAAAAAAGAACAAAATTCATTGTGGAAAAGAAAATATTACATAAAATTTTCTCATTGGTAGATTAAAATATTTTTAAGTGGATATGATTTAAATTTCATTGAGGTCATTCTTGTTTCTAAACCCACCATTGGATAGATCACCATCAAATTTGTTTCTAAACCTAATGTTTTGTGATAGTTCTCTAAGAAAATGCAAACGAACCTAAGTGCAATTTTTTAATGCATCTAGGATTAAAAAAATGTTTATTACTAGAAGAAAGAATAGGTAACTTGTAAATGTTGATCCAAATTTATATGTCTTATTTTTAAAAGTTTATCCTTAAAGTTCTGTTCAATTTAATTATGTTTTTTCATTTTCAGAGAACCAATAGTTTTCACAAGTGGAAAGTCTATCATTTATAGGAATATTTCCAACCAGACCAACTACAATTTTATAATCACATTATAGCACAACAGTTTATAAATATAAACACTTAGTTAATGAAAGAGAAATTTAAAATATATCATATATCTTGACTTGATTGATGTTGCCTTACTCTGTGGACTTTATGAGTATTTATGAAAATAACTATGTTTATAGACAAACACATACCAGAGAGCATGGCCAGCTGAGTATAAAGCATTTGCATTCAAGGTAATTCTTCAATTCCTACACCATCCATTAAACTAGTGGTTAGGTCATGTACGTTTTATTAGTAGTACTCTTGCACATTTGGAGTGCCTTATTGGTGATGATTTTTGCGTTTTCACAGGCTTGATCTCATTTGACTCTATGTTGTTGGATAAATAAATACCATCTTAATTTTATAAGTGAAGAAACAGGTTTTCAAAGTTTAAATGTCTTTCCAAATGCCACACAGCTTAACCCAAAGGAAGAATTCTAATGCTTACTCTGAGAGATGAATGAGGATACGTTTTGAATACGGAATGATTGGAGCAATGTCTTGGGTATTCAATATGCACTTATTGAATAAATGAATGAATGAATGAATAAATACATTTAAAGGCTTCATGGTACCTGTCCCTTAAAAAGCATGATTAACTTACTTGTAAGGGAAATTCTCCAGGTGCTACTTGTAGTCGACATTAGGGCTGGTAGAAAATAATAACAAGAACAGCAAGAAAAATCATAAAATAGTAATAATTCCTGATATCTGTAGTCATTTTGTGGTTAACAAAGTGTTTTCACATCTGTTATGACCTCTCATGAATCCTGGACAAAAGGTAGGGCAAACATTTTATTCATATATTTAGAAAAGGAATATGAAGAAATCAAGATTTAGAGAGTCACGTGACGACTAAGTGCACACAACTAGTAAGTGATGGAATCTGGAGTTCAACTCAAGCCTACCTGAACTCAAAGCCTATTTTCATACATCTTAGTTAACTCTTGGTTATTCAGAGTTTGTTCATTTACTTCCTGGCTTATTCATAATGACCAGAGCATTGCCAAGTTGGAGCACAAATGACTATATTAGTTTATAGAATATTAATTTATAGAATAGCCAGTCGGGACCCTTTGAGGTGAGTAGATAAAAATATACCCATTACCACCTTGAGGAAATTTGACCCATTCCTTAATGTACATTAGTCTCTAAATAACTCATGAGTCAAAGAATAAATCACAATGGATATTAGAAAATATTTTAATGAAATGCAAATAAAAACAAGACATATACAATTAATGAGACTTAGAGCAAACATTGCCTAGAGGGAAATATATAGCTTTAAATAACTATATGAGAAACTAAGAAAGGTCAAATCAATAACCTAATCTTCTGCCTTAAGAAACCAGAAAAATGAATTTGAATATCTGACCTGAGAGGGCTTACTGCATACATTCATAACATATCTTGCTCGTCAGTGGTGGAGGTAGAGAGTTGGGTTCATCTCACATCATATCCCAGTTAATGGAGAGAAGGTGACATTTGTGGATTTAAATAACTTAACCCTTTAGGAATAATCAGGGACATGTCATGGACATGAAATTGACAAAGTATGTGTTTGCAGAAGGACTTTGGACTTCAGTGTGGATTCTAATTTACATACTCAGCGAGAAATTTCAAACTATTGTAGTTTATTTACGTCAAATGAATCTGACTCTAGGTCTCCATCTCATTGAGATTTGGAGGAAACAGTTTTTCACCTTCAATGAGGCTTTCTTTCTTTAGAGTCACATAAGACTCTAAGTGATATACGTGGTGCCCAGGCAATAGGGTAAGATCTTCTGACTTTTAAATGTCTGGGCACCATGACAGTCTCATAATCCAAGCCCATGCAACTCCTTGAATGTGGGAAACCTCACTGACAGCAAGGTATGATGGTCTTTATGGAGGACTTTCGACTAGCTTCAGAGACCTTGTGTCCAAAGATCTTCCTCCATAGTTACTCCACAGTCATTTATTGTGAAAAACTTCCAGGAAGCACCTCTTCTCCCACCACTCATTTCTTCTATCTCTTTCCCAATTATAGGCTTATTTATTTATTTATTTATGTTTTCCTTTCTTTGCTCCCAGTGGAAGTTTTTTTCTTTTACTAGCATTCTCCTGGCTAAGGTCAAGAAAGAAATTGTTGGAAGCTACCTTTGCTGTTTTGTTGTTGCACAAAGCTCCTGTGAAGTAAGAGAGCTCAAAGGGTCTGGAGAAGAGCGTATATGGTGTGTGGGTGGGTGGTGGGGCAATTAATGTTCAGTGTGTATGTAGGGGAAATAGAATGTGGGATATTGTATACCAACACAGATCAACATCTCAGTAAATTATTCGGTGAAACAGTTTATTGTCAGTGTGGCATTTTCCTTCTTATTCACAGATTGTATTGCTTAGGAATCAGAAGACCTGCACTTATTATCTATGTGGTTTTGGGAAAAATCACTTACCTTTCCTGAATGTGTGGTCTCATCACTAAAATGAAGTAATGAAGCCTGTTCTGCTTGGTTGACAATATTTATGTTATATGCAAATAATAAAAGATGGGGGAAATGTTCTGTAAGTTGCTAATACACTATAAAATATAAGGAATTTTGATGTGAGTCTATGACAAGGGAAAAGTTTCTCAGTATGTTTTAAGTCAAGAAAGCCAAGTTATGTTAAAATAACAAACAACTTTTTGGAAGGGTCACAAATTATTTCCACTCACAGGGCATAGGCCAAAGCATGTCTTATGGTCATATCTATTTTTAAGGGGGGAAATGTGAAATTCTGAATAGAATATTCTGAATAGAATATTCTGAATAGAATAAGTATGGCCGGAAAAATATTGATTATCTGTTAAGTGTAAGATACTATGCAAGAAACATTTTAAACTTTATTTCTAATTGTCCCATGAAATAGGCACTATTTTCCCAGTATTTTGCATAAAGAAGCTGAGGGTCAAAGGTTAAGTACCTGCTAGTAAATGAGAGAACCAGAATTTGACCTTAGTCTGTGTGACTCAAGGACCTGGACTCTTTATTATATCATTAATTTCCTTGTCTCTGCAGTTTTGCTAGCCACAGATGACTTGGAATGAAAGATTTAAATTTAGGTTAATATAATCAACTGGTCAAAAATAACTAGTAAATACTAGGAGCATTACAAGTTCTGAGCTCATATGTCTGCATCTTGTTTTTTTCATTCTTTATCATGATGGAAATTGGAGCTTTGTGTTGGCGAGTGGTAGATGATCTCAAAGGTACTGTGATGGTTAATTGTATGTGTCAACTTGACTGGGCCATGGACTGCCCAGACAGTTGATGAATCATTTTTCTGGGTCTGTCTTTGAGGATGTTTCTAGATGACATTAACATTTGAATCGGTAAATTGCTCTCCCTAATGTGAGTGGGCCTTATCTAATCAGTTGAGGACCTGAATAGAACAAAAAGGCCAACCCTCTCATGATTTTTTTTTTTTTTGAGTTGGAGTCTCACTCTGTCACCCAGACTGGAGTGCAGTGGCCACTCCTGGCCACCGCAACCTCGACATGGTGGGCTCCAGTGATCCTTCTGCCTCAGCCTTTTAATAGCTGGAACTACAGGCATACGCTACTACGCCCGGCTGATTTTTTACTTATTGTAGAGATAAGGTCTCGCCAAGTTGCCCAGGCGGGTCTTGAACCCGTGGGCACAGGCAATCCAACCCTTTCATGATTAAGGGGGAATGCCTTCTGCCTGATGCCTTGAGCTGAGTTATTTCCTGCTCTTTCCTGCTTCAGCTGAAACACTGACTCTTCCAGGCTCTCAAGCCTCCTAGCATTTGGACTGGAACTATGCCATAGGCTTTCCTGTGCCTTCAGCTTATTGACTGTAGGTCTTGGGACTTGTGAGCCTCCATATTTGCATAAGCCAATTCTTTATAATTAATCTTTATATACATGCATATCACATCACACACACACACACACACACACACACACACACACACACACACACACACACACACACACCCTATTGGCTCTTTTTCTCTATTGAACTCTGGCTAATACGTGATTATGAAATTCAACAGCAGCAATGAGCAACTACTCTTTAACAGACAGACTTGGACTCAGTTCTCCTTTCAGTCAGCATTTTATTAAGGATCCTTAATAAAATCTTTATATTGACAGTTACACATTCTCTTGTCATGTGGGTATTAAGTAGTTGTTACCACTAGGAAGCTAATTGACCAAATGCTTAATTTTTTTTTTTCTGAAAATGCTGGCTGCTGGTATGGACCAGTGCCACTGCATTTCTAGCAACATTTAGTTTACCTTACCTAAAACAAGTCACAAAAAATTAAGAACAGAAAGATTGATTTTTGTCCTCTAAATTTTGTATTTTCTCCTGACAACTCCTCTACAATCCGAGGCATAGATTAATGAATGGCATATGCACAAAGTGATATCAGCTCACATATATGACATTACTCAGATGTCTCAAACTCCGGAAAAAGCATGTGAATGATTTATGGAATTGATATTAATCTCTTTCCAGTAAATGCATTACTTCAGTTACATGGGAAATTGATGTTACTACTCTAATGCCAAATTAATTTCTTTCTTGCTGGATCAGCATTGCAAATGGAATTAGATGTTAACCTTTTATATATCCAAACAGGATAAAATGTGGAAAGCAATTTTATAAGTAAGATTTCAATGCCCACTGCTAATGGGAAGGGCATATATTTTTTCTTTGTGTGTTTTCCTCTTTCTAAGGTTTGTGTATCCAAGGATATTAGGTTGTGTTTAAAGCATAGCTTAATATTACTTAGGAATAGAATAATTATAATTGAGTCTGAATATTTAATACAGGACTATAAATAACAGTATTGCAAATGAGAATTACATGTTATTTAAAAACCCCACAATTCTAGAGAACAGGACTGTTTTTCAAGGAAAATTTTATCCAAGCATTCTCAGTCACTAATAAACTGACAATATTTTTAACTCAGTTCATAAAGGAAACTAAAAACTTATTAGCCAATTTCTTCTTCCTTTTATATATATCTAGATCTGCATGATCTTGAGTCTCTTTGTCCCCGAGTACTTTATATTCTATTTGCTGCCCTTTAGACCAACTTTCTTTTTAAGACTTTTAGTTTCTATTCCAAGATTGCTCTGGCTTTCAGTTGCCATAGGGTTGACTGTGACCTGTTCAGCAGAATCTAACAAACTCAGTCTTTTATTTCAATTCCAAATTATTAGAAAGAAGATATGAGTGACCCAACTTAGGTCTTCAACTGTGGCTAGGGAAGGTGGTTGTTGGGTATATAGGATGGCAATTTTTAGGATGTGGGTGGAAAAGTTCTGTAAGAGGATGTGAGTTGAGGGAAAATGATTAACGATTGCTAATTTAGTAGGCCTTGCAGGTGTGCAAAGTTTCTTCCAGTTTGTCAAATCTCTGATTTTATGGAGCCACACCTACTTCATACCTTTACCTTTCTCATCCTGGCTTATGGCAGTTAGATCTGCTATGGATAGGCCTTGACTTTCATCTCAGTTTGCCTCATGTCTGAGCTATTCTTGACCAGTGCATGATGTCAGCCTTGTTATCTGATATGCAAGAGGCAAACCTTGGTCACTAGTTTACACATTGTAGCATTTCCTGCATTATTTTTATTGATACAGTCTGTAGAACTAGATTTTCTCGAAATCCCCTTTTCTGTGCCAAAATCTTATTAGTCATGCAGCTTGGAATCTTCAAATTAGTATCTCTTGAGAGGGAGGACCCACGATGATCACCATGAAGCACCAGACCAGCAACTCTCTTGCCAAGCATGAGAGAGAGTAGGGACCTAGCTGTTGATATACAGAGACTCCCTGAACACTTTTGGACAGGTGAAGCACCCTGCATCCATCAAAGGTATCTTTGAACACATAGAGACCAGAAAGCAATGACAGATGTGGGAATCTGGGCATCCCATCCCCCACTGTGTGCCAGGCTGTCACAGGGACTGAAACCCTAACTGGTGAAGGAGAGTGGATGAGTGATTCTAAGATGCTTTAGATTGGTTCATCCCCACCCAGCTATACATGAGTCATGGTCAGGGTACAGCGGCAGGCAACCAGAACCCAAGTGGAACAAGAAACAGAATACATGCCTTATCAGTCACAGTGAGTGCATCTTCCCCCAGTGGCACCTGGTGACCAGCTACCAGGCAGGAAAAGTCTGCCTCCAGAGTGAACCCACTTGATGCCCACCACTAGCAACTGGTGGCCATCTTCCCAACCAGATGAGAAAGAATCACCTCCAAGTCCTGCATGCTATAGGGAAGATCATCCCCTCCCCTGATGCAGGGAACTCATGGTTTTTCAAGAGCAGAGTGTGGGCTTAAACAGGGAGGGTGCAACATGAAAGACACCTAAAGGCACTTTCTCAGTGAGAAGGCTTCTGGGCTATACACTGCAGATAGCAGATAAGGGATCCATCCCCCCACTTGCTCTCCACAAAGTACTAGCAGCAGAGGCTGAAAACTAGCCTGATTAGATTAACAGCAGGAGAGAAAATCTACAGGGGAGAAATCTGTTACAGGGTGGAGCAAGGAGTAGAAGTGAATGTCTCTTTCTCTTTCACTGAGTGATATATATTGATATGCAGAAAGGGCCCAAGAACAGGGGATCATTTACCAGCTTAATAAAGAGGAATTATAGAGAGAGAAGAGAGGCCTGTCACACATGAGAAAAAAATCAACTAAAAAACATAGGCAACCCTCAGAGTCCTAAAGAGACAGCACCCAAAAAAACAGCTGTCAGAGCACAAACAATGGAAATCCCCCAGAGTGATCTGACTCAGATGACAATCACAGAAATCAGAGATTGGATGGCTAAAATGAACAGAGATAACCAAAATAAATTGGAAGCGAAACTCACTAATGTCATAAAGGAAGTAAAAGTGGAATTGGTCAATTTAAGAAATGCCTATTCTGAAATAATGGAAATGAAGAACTCCATCCTAGAAATCAAAAGCACAATAACAAGCATAGGAAGCAGGATCAACTGAGGAGAGGAAAGAATTTCAGAGCTTGAAGACCAAAATATGGGATTAACCAAATCTATCAAAAACAATTTTAAAAAGCTCTAAAAGGAGCAAAGTTTTTGAGAGATGTAGGGCCATGTCAGGAAGCCAAACCTATACCTGATTTGTATGTCTGAAGCAGAAAGGGAAAATGAGAACACCATGGAACAGACTTTCCATGAGGTCATCAAGGAAAGCATTCCACATCTCACTAGAGAGGTGACCATTCAAGAGCAAGAGATTCAGAGAACCTTTGCAAAGTATCACATGAGATGGCCATCCCAAAGACACATAGTAATTTGCTTCCAAAAGCTAAGCATGAAAGAAAATGTCCTAAGGCAGCAAGAAAGAAAGGCCAAACTACCTACCTGGGAAGACCCTCAGAATGGTTCCCGACTTATATGCAGAAACACAACAAGACAGAGGGAACTGGAGTCCCATTTTAATGTTCTTAAAGGTAAGCAATTCCAGCCTAGAATTTCCTACCCCACCAAGCTAAGCTTCATCAGTGATAGAGAATTAAAAACCTTCCCAGACATCCAATCCCTAAAAGAATATGCCACCTCCAGACCAGCTCTTCAGGAGACACTTAAGATGTTGATCATACATTCTCTCTCTCTCTCTCTCTCTCTCTCTCTCTCTCAAACACACACACACACACACACACACACACACACACACACACACACACACTCACACATAGACTAGTCATACCTATTACAAAAGTACAGGCAAACAAAGTTAACAACATACAGAGTACTCACAAAAATGAAAATACACAAATAAATAAAAAGTAAAAAGGAAACAAAGCAACCCCCTAAAAGCTGTATGACAGGAATAAACTTCCACATTTCAATAATCAATTCAAATGTAAACAGACTATATGTGCCACTGAAGAGACATAGAGTAGCAAGCTGAATAAAGAAGTATGATCCAACTGTCTGCTGCCTCCCAGAAACTCATCTCACTGCAAAGACACCTGCAGGGTTAAAGATGGAGGCTGGAAAATAGACTTTCAGGCAACTAGAAAACAGAAGAGAACAGGTATAGCTAATCTGATATCAGACAACATAGACTTCAAACCATCAAAAGTTAAAAAGGACATGGAAAGACACTACATGATGACAAAAGGCTCAATCCATCAGCAAGAAATATCCATCTTAAACATACATGCACCCAACACAGGAGCACAAAGTTTACTACTAAGTAAACTAAGAACAGACATTTACTCTGACACAATTATAGTTGGAGACCCAAATACCCCACTAACAGATTTTTTTCAAGGCAAAAAAACCAACAAGGATATCCAGAACTTTAACTCAATGCTCAATCAAGTGGATTTAATATACATCTACAGAACACTCCACTCACCATCAACAGAGTATACATTCTACTCATCAACACATAGGACATACTCCAGGATTGATCACATTCTTGGACATAAATCAGGCATGAACAAATTTCAAAAGATAAAAATAATACCATGCATCTTCTCAGATTACAGTGGAATAAAAATAAATATCACCACCAAAAAGATTCCCCCAAAAGACACAAAGACATGGACACTGAACATGCTGCTGAACAACCTCTGGGTCAACATGGAAATAAAGAGAGAAATGAAAAGGCGTCTGGAAACAAATGAAAACATATTTTATCAGAGCTTCTGGGATGCCATTAAATCAGTGTTAAAAAGAAAATTTATAGCATTTCATGCAAATATCAAGAAAACAAAAAGATCACAAGTAAACAGCCTAACATAACACCTAAAGGAGCTGGAAAGGCAAGAATAATTTAAATCCTAACTTCAGCAGAAGACTCCAGGTTACCAGATAAAATCACTATTGCAGGATATAGAAGACAAAACTATCATAGAAAGGATCAACAAGACAACAATATAGTTCTTTGAAAGGATAAATAAGATTGATGGAACCCTGGTCAGATTGACTAAAAAACATACAAAATCCAAATAAACACATATAGAGACACAAAAGGTGAATCATAACTGACCCTGAAGAAATTCAAAAGATTATCGGAGTACTGTGAATACCTGTATGCAAATTATCTAGAAAACGTAAAGGAAATGGAACACTTTATGACATTACACAACCTCCCAAGGTTGAAATAAGAAGAAATCAATACTCTAAACAGACCAATAAAGTCTAGGTAATTGACTCAATCATAAGAAATCTTCTCATACACAAAAAAGGCCCAGACCAGATGGTTTTCAACTGAATTCTACAAGACATACAAGGCAGAGCTGATACCAATCTTCCTGAAAGTATTCCAGACAATTGAGGATGATGTAATTTTTTTTATTTTGTAAAGTTAACATCATAGTGATACCCACACCTGGCAAAAACCCAACAAGAAAAGAGAATTATAGGCAAATCTCCCTGGTGAACATAGATGTAAAAATTCTCAACAAGATTCTAGCACATCAAATCCAACAACACATCTCAAGGATCATCCATCATGACCAAGTGGGCTTCCTTCCTGGGATTTAGGGATTGTTCAACATTCTTAAGGTCATAAACATAATTCAGCACATTAACAGATGTAAAACCAAGAACTGCATGATTATCTCAATAGATGCATAAATATCATATGACAAAATCCAGCATCCCTTCTTGTTAAAACCCTTGAGCACCTAGTCATAGAAGCAACATTTCCTCAAAACAGTAAGAGACAGCTATGATAAACCCACAGCTAACATTTTCTTCAATGGGCAGAAGCTGGAAGCAGTCCCCTGAGAACTGGAATAAGACAAGGATGCCCATTCTCACCCCTCCTGCTCAACATAGTGCTGGAAATCCTGCCAGAGCAATCAGGCAAGAGAAGGAAATCAAGGTTATCTAAATAGGAAAAGAGGAAGTTAGGCTAGCCCACTTTGCAGAAGGTATGATTCTAGTCCTTTAAAATTCTAGTCTCCTCGTTCTGATAAACAGCTTGGGTAAAGTCTTGGGCTACAAAATCAACGTGCAAAAGACAGTTGCATTTCTGTCTACTGGCAGCAAGCAGACAGAATGCCAAATAAAAAGCACAATCCCATTCATAATAGCTACAAAAAAAAGAGATACCTTGGCATCCACCTAACAAGAGAAGTGAAAGATCTTTACAATGAGAATTACAACACTCAAAGAAACCAAGGATGATACCAACAAATGGAAAAACATTCCATGCTCATGGTTTGGAAGAATTAATATTGTCAAGATGTCCATCCTACCCAAGGCAACTTATAGATTCAATGCAATACCTGTCAAATTGCCAACATCATTTTTCTCAGACCTGGAAATGACAATGCAGAAATTCATATGGAAACAAAAAAGAGTACGAATATCCAAAGCAATTCTTAGCAAAAGGAACAAAGTGGGCGATATCACACTTCTAGACTTTAAACTTCATTGCAAACCTCTGGTATTCAAAACAGCTTGGTATTGGTTCAGGAATAGGCATACAGACTAGTGGAACAGGCCAGAGATTCTAGAAGTAAAAACACAATCACTCAATGCATTCATCTTTGACAAAGCCACCAATAACAATCACTGGTGTAAGGAGACCATATTTAGCTAATTGTGCAGGGAAAACTGGCTGACCACATGCAGAAGAGTGAAACTGGACCCCTGTCTATCACCATATACACAAATCAACTCTAAATGAATCAAAGGCCATAAAAGTAAACCTGAAACTATAGAAATCCTAGAAGAAAATATAGGAAATACTTTGGAGTAGGCAATTAGTTCTTGATCAAGTCCTCCAAAGCAAATGACATAAAAGCTAATATATACATGTGGGACTTCATCAAACTGAAAAGCCTTTGCACAGGAAAAAAAAAAATACTATCAGAGATTAAAGAGGCAACCCACAGAATGGGAAAAAATATTTGTAAATTATTCATCTAATAAAAGCCTAACATCCAGGATCTACAAGGAACTCAAATGAACTGAAAAGAAAAAACCAAAGAACTCCATTAAAAAGTGGCAAAGGACAACAACGGAGACTTCTCAAAAATTGACATACAAACAGCCAACACACCCATAAAAAGTTTTCAGCTGCACTAATCATCAGAGAAATGAAGATCAAAATTATAATGAGATACCACCCAATTCCTGTAAGGATTGCTATCATCAGTATATCAAAAAACAACTGATACTGCATGGGTGTGGAGAAAAGGAAACACTTCTACATTGTTGGTGGATGTGCAAGCTAGCTTAGCCTCAATGGAAAGCAGTGTGGCAATTCCTAAATGATCCATATGATTCAGCAGTACCTCTCCTGTGACTATACCTGAGGAACATAAATTGTTCTAATAAAGGCACCTACACCCACATGTTTATAGTTGCAGTAGTCACAATAGCAAAAACCTGGAACCAACACTGCTACCCATGAAAAGTGGACTGGATAAAGAAAATTTTGTACATATACATCGAGCAGCTACAAAGAAGAATAAAATCACGGACATTGCAGCAAATTGGATGGAGTTGGAGACCATCATACTAAAGTGAACTATCACAGAAACAAAGAGCTGAATACTGCATGTTTTCACTCATAAGTGGGCCCTGAACACTAGTTGCATTAGCACAAGTGTTGGATCTACAGTTACTAGGTACTCCTTAGGGGAGCAGGGGAGGGAGGAGAGCAGGAAGCACTTGGCAACACAAAGTGTACATCAGGGGAAATGAGGATCAGTTAGAAGCCAAATTCACCTCCATTCAACCTACTTATGTAGATTAATACTCACTTGTACCCCACATCTATATAATAAAAAAAAAGAAAAATTAGTACATCTTCAAGCCTATAGTATTGCCTGAACCCTTGTCCTCTAAGCAATAATTTGGGCTGGAAGGCCTAATTTTTACCATGTCTATACCCAAATCTAGTTTTTATTTTCCCAATTGCTGGCTAAGATCCAGATATGAATAGACATATTTTGCTGGACTACTAAATTGCAAATATGCTTGGTCTTCAGTATTGTGTATCTCCACTGACCAGACCTTTTGGAACTTTTTCCAGCTTAAATTATGTCTGAGCATCCTATGGTTTTTGGACTCTATACATCAAACCTCTTGGCTATCCTTGCTAGGGCCACTGTATTTTGAACCAACTCTGAATCCTGAAAGCATATTGTAATTATGGTATGACTCTAGTTGTGTCTGTAAAGTGGTACAGGTAAAAGTTAAGTATGGTAGTGATAAGAACTGGGTAAATTGGCTTATACCTGTAAACCCAGTGACTTTGGGTGCTAAGGTGGGAGGATTGCTTGAGATCAGGTGTTCACGACCACCCTGGGCAACATAGCAAGACTATCTCTACAAAAAAAATTAAAAAACTTAACCAGGCGTGGTAGCATGTGCCTGCAATCCCAGCTACTTGGGATGCTGAGGTGGGAGGATTAGTTGAGCCCAGGAGTTCAAAGCTCCAGCAAGCATGATCACACCATTGAATTCCAGCCTTGGTGACAGAATGAGACACAGAGAAGGAACAAAAGGGTGGTAATTATAGAAATTAGGATGAGTATTTCCCTACCTAAGAAAGAAATGCTACTTTTCAGTATTTTTACACCATTTGTTTTCATAGAGAATTTTGATCACTGGAATTTCTGTCGCTTATTCCATGTTGCAGGTGTCTTGGTAGTACTAGACCCAGGTATTCATTCAATAATTTTATTTCTATTGGTCTTACATTATATCTGCTCAACCCTGTGCTGGATCCTGGGGTAGGTGTGAAATGCAAAGAGGAAACAATAATCTACAACAGTCCTTGCCTTCGGAAAAGTAGAAAGCTTATGCAAGAATGCAGCACATATTAATCAACAATACCAGTGAGTGAATCAAGCAAGGGAGAGAATTTATTGCTAAAATGTTTATAGAGAGCCCACTGTGTGAGGTTCAGAACTAGGCAAAGAGAACTCAGAGCTAGCTAAGATAGGGTCCTTGCTCCCAGGGAGCTCACAGTCTGAATGTAGATACAATTAAGTGCACTAAAGTGATGCAGTAGTTGATTGTGTTCTCATCACCATTATCTCTCATCCAAACGTTCCTTAAATGCATGATGCACATTCTTAATCTAGGGCTTTTGTACTTCTTCTGCCTGGAATTCTCTGTCCCAAGATTCTTAAATGGTACCTCTCTCATGTCATTCAGGTCTCTGCTCAAATGTCGAGAGAGGTTTTTTTCTGGCTATACAACTATCATAATACTCTCTTTCCATCTCCCTAGCCCTCTTACCCCACTTAATTTTTTTCTCAGAGCTTATTATAGCCAGATTGGTTAGATATATGTACTTTTAAATTTGATTATTATACTTGTGTATCTACCCCCTCTAGATTATAAGCTCCATGAGAACAGGATTGTGTCTGATTAAGTACTGTAGAACCTAATACAGTGTCATGTATGTAATGGGTGCTAAATAAATGCTTGTTTATTAAATAAATAAATAAATAAATAAATAAATAAATAAATAAAGTGAAGAAGTAGAGTCTGTGTAGGTTATGACAGAGTTACCAAGGAAAGAGAGTGGTCATTTTTTACCTGGGAATAAAGAGTGGTGTCAGAAGATGGGGACTGAGAATAGAGGGAATTGGAGTAGGCTATTTTGTCACGTGTTGTTTTATACATCTTTGCAGAGGCATAGGTTGATGACAGAACATCTCATAGTTTATAGCAGGAAAGTGTCTTAAGTGAAAGTTACTTTAAAATCCCATTTTAGTGTTGTGTCATTGTATATTTATAAAAATTTAAGTTTTCCCCTGTGTTTCATATTGTTTTTAATACCTTTGCCTACTAGTGGGTAGTCAGGAGCTTTTACTGGGCTGTGAGTTTCTTGAGGTGGGCAGGGGCCAGAGTTTATTTGTGTAATTCTGAGTCTGGCACAGTGGTTAGGATTTATTTGTTAATAATGTGTGTGTGTGTATTTTTTTTTTAGTAGAAATTAATTGGAATCTTTTGGAGTTTGAACATTCTAAAACACTGTGATTCTTTCCCAGTCTGGTACTTCTAGAGCTATTGTTCAAGTTTCTTGCAGATAATGCACTTTTTATTCCGTTAAATCTTTTAGCGGCCAGGCTCAGTGAGTCAGCTTGCAATCCCAGCACTTTGGGATGCTGAGGTGAGTGGATTGCCTGAGTCCACGGATTCGAGACCAGCGTGGGCAACTTGGCGAGACCTTGTCTCTACAATAAATCAAAAAAGTAACTGGGCATGGTAGTGCACATCTGTAGTTCTGGTTACTTGGAAGGCTGAGGTGGAAGGATTCCCGGAGCCTAGCAGGTTGACACCAGGGTGGCCGTGAGTGTGCCACTGCACTCCAGCCTGGTTGACAGAGTGAGACTCCAACTCAAAAAAAAAAAAAAAAAAAA
>NW_007251362.1:85464-99326 GCF_000164805.1 Carlito syrichta | reverse complement strand
ATCCACTCACCTCAGCCTCCCAAGGCGCGGGATTACAGACTGAGCCACCGAGCCCGGTTTCCCATATCTTTCATCTAGGAGATTTCTATAGCTACTTCTCCCATTGCTCTAGAATGATTTATTTACATATATGTATGTCCCTTCCATTAGATTTTGAACTGTTGGAAGACAAGGACTTCTTTTAGATTCTCTTTCCCATAGCGTAATTTAGTGTAGTATCTGGCACATAGTAGTTCTGCAGTAAATGTTTGTAAAATAAATAAATAGAAAATTAATGATACTAAATGTAGAAAAGTAACATTTATCCTAGGAAACCTAGGGGAAGGAGAAAGGACGATTTGTAACAGGGCATTTGCACAACACTTTGATTGACATTAGTAATTAACATTACTAAAATGACCAGCTAATCCAGGGTTCCTCCTCCTAACATCAATGTTTATAGGTTATGTGGAGAAATCCGTGAATGAACTTGCATCTTTTTTTCCTAGCCAAGCACTTTTATGTCAGTGTTCCTTAGATGGGAAGAATGTAGGTAAGTGGAACTGGATCTATTTTGATGCATGTAGATAAATTTGAATGTGTCATGATCAAAGAATATAACAGCTGTCTGTCTCCAAATGTACAAATCCAAATATATAGGGTTGTGACTCTCACTCTTAACAGCCCCAGAGTGTAGGTGCTAGAGACAGTGATGTTCAAAGAGATTCCTCTTGATAGTTCCCCTTTTTGTTCCACCTTAGAAGCACTACTGTACCCAAACAATTGAAGGTTAGCAAATGTAGTTATGACTGTTTTAAGTTTGAACATTTTGGCACTAAGCCAAAAGGGTAATGGTTATATTTATAAGCAACACAATGAATTAACTCCTTCATTGTCTGTCTATGGTTTTTTCTTAAGAATTTTAGTTTCCTCATTGAGCCTTCATTCATTTACTTGACAAATATTCATTGATAATTCATTATGTACAGTAATTGCTTATGTACATTGCTTAAAACTTAGCAACAACCAACAGAAATAAACCAAATTTTTTTTGATCAGGTACTTTTGTGTCTAACATTGTGGCATGTAACACTGTGAAGGCAACATGATATACGAGAAAGAAAATATACTTTGGAATCAGATGGATCTGGATTAAGATTTACCTTTGTCTAACTGTTGTTTTGATAAAGTAGATTTTGTGGACCTTGGTTTTATCATTTGTAAAATTAACAAAATTGAGAATGAAATAAAGTGCTATATAATTTGTCTAGCAATAAATGGTAAATATTATTATAATAATTGCTTACCACACTGGTATACTATAAAGTACATCCTAGAATAAATTAGTATAAAGATACCTAGAAACATTATTATAATTATTCAATCCTTACCTTAGGAAATTTGTCTTCTAATTGGGGAGATAAGATATTTATAAAGCTTAAGTAACATGAATTAAAAATGATTTTTATAAATATACCCAAGAAAACCATTCTGTTTCATGGAAAAGTTTACAAAGTAAGGCAATATAATTGTCAATTGAGTGCTATAAATAATAAGTTCTGTAGATATTCAGAAGTCGATGAAGTGCAGACTGGAATCCTCATGACCTGCACCTCCAGGTGATTCTAACTCAGGAATTCTGCAGACCACTTTGAAACACCCTTTCCCAAAGGAACCTGTCCAAGATAGTGGTGCTTATGTAAAAGTTGTGATTAAATACATCATTCTATCTCCAGATTACTTATCTCCCTTTTACCTGATGGAAGTTTGATTTTTTTTGAAAGTCAGTAAGTGTTTAGGATAGGTATTTAGGTTCCTGACCTTAAAGACCTCCTCTCATTTAACTTTTTACTCTTCTTCATTACCCCAAATAAAAAAGTCACTAATTCCTGCTGGTTTAAATGTCTATACATTTCATACTATTCCACACTCTCTGCTTCTACTATGTCTATCTTAGTTCAGGCTGCCAGGACTATTGCAGTAATTTTCTAATTTAACTCCCCACCTATTCTTCTACCTTTTCAAAATGTTAGACTTATCTTTTTTGCTCAAGTCATTTTCCTGAAGCATTGCTTGAATCATATTACTCTCCTAAAAAATTTTCAGTGACTTCCCAGTGCCGTTTAAATGAAATAAAACTTATTCAACATATCTTTTAACTCTTTAGTTTGACTCAACCTCTTTTCTAGTCTTCTTTGTTTCACTCTGTTATAAGATGGCTGACAATTAAGTTAATGAACTCATCCTAGAAAAAGTGCTACATACCTCATTGCCGAATATCAGTATGGTCACCTTCAAAGTACTCCCCTTGGAAAGCTATGCACTGACACCAGTTCCTCATCCACCTGTCAAAGCAATTTTGGATCTCTTTTTCTGGAATGGCCACCAGAGCTGTCGCTGTATTACCCTTGATGTCCCGAATGTCATCAAAATGTCTTCCTTTCAATTTTCCTTTACTGTACTTCTAATTATACTAATCAATATATTGAATAAGAAGGTCTGATTACATATATCCACTTTGATTACATATATTGTTACAAGCTACCATTAAAAAACATTTATACTAAACAGTTGATATAGTATATCTGTTGAATAATTGCTTATAATATGCCTTAAAATAAAGAAAAAGATTGTAAAAAAAGATTTGCTTTATCTTCAGATAAAGAAAAAAGTCATTGGGGGCCAGATCAGGTGAGTAAGGAGGGTATTCGAACACAGTTATTTGTTTACTGGCTAAAAACTCCCTCACATACAGTGCTGTGTGAGCTGGTGCATTGTCATGATGCAAGAGCCCCTTTGGGACAATTTTTGCACACACTTTTCTCATGCCAGAATTTTCAGTTAAGATTTTCCTTAACCCTGAATTGTACCCCATATATTTATAACAAAAAATTATAAAAAAAGATTTTCCTGTTTCTCTATGGATGTTTATTTGGTCTGCTATGACACGGTCAATTTTGATGCACAATCTGATGCACAATTCGATGAATTTTTGTAATGTTTTTATCAGTTCTGCTTTTTACTGACTGTTCTGACTTCTCTTCATCAGTGACACTTTCTATCCCCTCAGAAAAACATTTAATTCATTTGTACACTGCTGTTTTCTTCATGGCATTATCTCCATAAACTTGGACTAACATGTCCTTGATTTCACTTCCACTCTTGCCAAGCTTAGCAAGAAATTTAATGTATGTTTGTTGTTCTAATTCGAACTCTGACATTCTTGTGATGACAGCGCTGATGGCCATTCCAGAAAAAGAATTTCAAAATTGCTTTGATGGGTGGACTATGCACTGGCGTCAGTGCATAGCTTCCCAAGGGGAGTACTTTGTTGGTGACCACAGTGATATTCGGGAATGAAGGTATGTAGCACTTTTTCCAGGATGAGTTAGTGAACTTAATTATCAGATCTGGTAATTACCCAGTGTTCTGGTCAATATGAAATATTTACTATACATTGATTTTGCTTTTGCTGCGGGTTTTCTTTTCTTTTTTAATTGTTTTACTTTAAAGATGTGGGGTACACTTCAGGATTAGGTATACAAGTGGTCATAGTATAGGTAAAGTTTGGGCCTCTCTTTGGTCCCCACTTTGCCTGGTACCCTTATTAATGTTGTGCCCTCACCACTCCCCCACTTCAACCTGACAGTATCCTGCTACTGCCAATCCCTTTCTTACATTAATATGGTAAATGTTCAGGGTCTACTTATGAGTGAGAACATGTGGTACTCTGTTCTTTGTTTCTGTGATAGATCACTGAGTATGATAGACTCTAAATCAATCCAAGTTGCTGCAAAGTCCACGTTTGTCCTTTTTTATGACTGTGTAATATTCCATTGTGTATATGTACCACATTTAAAAAAATCTAGTCCAGTTTTGATGGGCAGCACAGTTGGTTCCATGTTTTTGCTACTGTGAATAATGCTGCAATAAACATGGGTGTGGAGGTATCTTTTTAATAGAATGATTTGAGTTCCTCTGGGAATATTCCCAGCAGGGGGATTGCTGGGTCATATGGAAGGTCAAAGTCTAGTTCTTTTAGAAATCATCATACTGTTTTCCAAAGGGATTGCACCAGTTTGTATTTCTACCAGCAGTGTAGAAGCATTTCTTTAGGTCCCCCCCCAACCCTGCCCATTATGTTCTTTTCTCTTAGAAAGGCCTTTGACTCTATGGGCTTCTTCAGTACCCCCTCTCACCACCATGTCTTCATTTTTTGACAAAATAACTTACTATTTGAGACCTATTTAAAATGCCATTTCATCCATAAAAACTTTCCAAAATTTATAATCAGATGTGTGATGTCTTCCCATACTAAAACAGTTTTTTTAATTGCTCTTAAAGCATATGATATTTATTCTGTTTTGAACTTTAGTTACTTTTTCCTAAAATGTAATAAGCCCTTTCATGGCATAAATTATTTCTTACTCCTCTTTTTACTTCCCTAATGAACTTGGAACAGAGTCTTGTATACAGTAATGGGTTATATTGGAAGGCTGTTTGGGTCAGGCAGACTTCAGTTTGATTTCTATGCCTGCTACTTGTTGTTTGTGTGACTTTGTGCATCTTACATAGCTGAACCTCAGTTTTCTCAACTGGAAGGAAAAATTTCACCTACTTTCTTTGGAGGAAAGTGGTAAAGATTAATTGATATATGATATTTAAAGCATCTGGGTCAAAATAAGATTATATATTAAATGATAATTATGATTGTTTTAGAAGCAGACTAATATTTTTTAATGGAACTGAAAGTAGACACCAAGAAACCACGTAATTAACATGAGTTGGGAAGGCATTACTGGAGACTACTAATTTTACTTAATAGACATATGTTTAAGAAATCACAGGGTTCATTTAGCATAATTTTTAATTTAAAATTTAGGCAGAGGGATTTTATTATTACTTCCCAGCATCAGTCACATGAGATAAAGTTGAAGGTTTGAGTGTTCACAGCATTATGTTATCATTTCTTCTCGTATATTTTTCTGTATCACATATGGGGAGTTTGAAGCTGGTATTAATTTTGCATTCTTTATATGACAACACTTTCTTATTGTGGTAAGAATGCTTAACATGATATCTATCCTTTAAATAATTGTTTAAGCACACAATACGGTATTGTTCTCTGTAGACAAAATGTTGTACTGCGGGACATCATTTGTTTTTAACAATAAACTACTTGGTTAGAGCAGTTAGGTATTAGGGAATATCTTGTAAAGCTCCTTTTGTACTTTGTTTTATAGACCTGCAAGTTCATAGTTCTGGTATAATAGTTCTACCAAATCTTTTCTAGTGATTACATTCAATAGCACTGGTGTTGTCCAAAACTCCACTTTTAGTCTGCTAAGAATGTAACTGGTTACTATTAGGAAAGAATTTGTAGCATCCTTCCTGTATAGTTGAAAACCTATTGCAATAAAAATGTAATGTTCAATAATATTCTTTCATTGGTAGCACATATCTCTTCTATTTACACTGATTGATTTTCTTCAATTGCCTAACCGCCTACTAAGTTCAGATTTTTCTGTGTTAATTTTGAGTTAGTATTTTTATTTCTGAAAGCAAACAGGGAACAAACCATATATTATCACTGCATGTTTTTTCAGAAGTTAGTGAGAACCTCAGGATCTATAACAATGAAATAATATGCAGGTAAATTACCATAATATACAAGGAGATTTCATATCCTAGCAATCTTCTATAGACTGCTAACTTGAATCATACCCATGTGCAAATTATCTATGTACTATGATGTCAGATATAAATTAGTTCCTACTATGTTAGGAACAGGGAATTTTTCTGATATATTCAACATGCTTTTTCTCCTAATATTTTTAAGTATTTAGGGATAATATGTTTCTTATGCTGAGTGTATGACATTCTTAATTTAATAATTAGTTAGTTAAATTATGAGTCTTCATTGTCAAATCAGTAATATAGAAAAAATGCCACACCAATATGTATATATTAGTTAGTATTATTTTAATAGTAATAGAGAACTTGGGAGGCTACAATGGTATAGTTACTAACTGACTTTATGTAATTTCAATTAAGTTTAGCTCTGTGAAAAACTATGAATTGTCTGAGGGGTACCAAAATTGTCTGAGGGGCTACAAAAAGTCATTGTACACCAAGTTTGGTAGTCTTCTCTACCTTGAACCTCCTCTTGTCTTACCTATATAAGTCTATGGGCATTGTCACCTACCCTTTCACACAAACAAGAAATTTAAATTATTATCTCTTTTAAGGCTGGGATCATGCTTATTTGTCTTTGTGTCTCTATGGCCTAGTACAGTGACTGATAGGTATTAGAAAATCAATAAATAGAGGAAATAAAAGCAATTGGAAGAGAATTTACAAAAACTCCCACCACTTTATCCACTGACTTACTTGCATCTGTAACCTTTACTCTTTCTTTTTTTTTTTTTTTCTCTCTTACTGGAGAAACTGTTTCTGTTCTCATCTGAGTCTAATCTCTCCACTTGTGCATTACACCTTGCTGAAGTCCATTTTAGGTTGCTATAATGAAATACCTTAAACTGGGAAGCTTTTAAACAACAGAATTTTATTTATCACAATTCTGGAGACTGGAAAGTCCTAGATCAAGGCACTGGCAGATTTGGTGTTTGGTGCAGGCCCTCTTTTTGGTTAACAGACCATGTCTTCTCACTGTGTCCTCACATGGTGGAAGGGGTAAGGCAGCTCTTTGGAGCCTCTTTTATAAGAGCACTTGTCTCATTAATGAGGGCTGTGCTATCATAATATATCTCCCAAAAGTTTTTACCTCCTAATAGCATCATATTGGTGATTAGGTTTCAACATCTAAATTTTGGAGGAACACAAATATTTAGACCCGGCATGTCCAACCCATGGCCTGCAGGCCACACGAGACCCTAGGCAGCTAGTAATAAAGCCTCACAAAATCTCTTAGCATCATGTGGTTTTTAGTGCTTATTTTCTTCATGACCTCATGCATAGTTTCATGTTTGAAGTTCAAAATCACACTTTATTTGTGATATCGTTTTTTGGCAACACATATATTTGTGAGTAGCTGTTCTCAATTATGAAGCACATGGAGAGCAAAATTCGAACAAACATTTCTGTTGAGCACCTTGAGAACTCACTAAGAATTGCAACCACTTCCATTGAACTAGACATTGATAGATCAGTTTTACAAAAACAAGGTCAAATTTCCCACTAGTTGGTATTGTTCTCAGTCTTTAAACTTTATAATAAAAATATAAAAGTAAAAGAAGTCTTATCATGTATTTACACTAACTATATTATATAATTTATGTGCAGTCCAAGACAATTCCTCTTTATTTGATGTGGCCCAGAGAAGCCAAAAGATTACTTGATATGACCCAGGAAAGCCGAAGATTGTACACCACCAATTTAGACCATAGCATTTCATCCCCTACCCCCTCAAACTCATGTCCTTTTCACATGCAAAAAATATTAATTCCATCCTAGTAGCCTCAAAAGTCTTACGTAGTTCCAGCGTCAAATCAAAAATCTGAAGTCCAGAGTCTCATTAGCACATCATCTCAATTGGATATGGTTGAGACTCAAGGTACAAATCACTTGGAAGCAAATAACCTGTGTAATCAAACTTGTTATGTGCTTTCAAGATATAATGGTGAGACAGCATAGGATAGATACTGTCATTTCAAAAGGGAGAAATAGGAAAGAAGGTAGGGGTAATAGATTACAAGTAAGTCCAAAACCTTAAGGACTTACTTAAGTAATCTTCTTTTACTTGAAACTCTGACATCCAGGCCCACAGGAACAGAAGGTCTGTCTCTGCAGCTTTGCCCCCAATGACTTTGTAGCTCTCATAGGTGCGAGTCACCTGCCTGTGGCTCTCCCTCTTTGGAATCACATGCTGGTGGCTCTACTGGTCTGGGATCATGGGAGAAGCTCTACTTCCATAGCTCCACCAGGCATTGCCCTAGTGGGGACTTTTCATATCCATAATGACCTCAACCTTAGGCAGGACTCTGCCCTTTGTTGCATGCCCAAGGCTCTGGATGGCTCCATCCTTTGAAATCTAGGTGAAGGTAGCCACATTCCATAGCTTGTACACTCTGAGAACTGACAGAGATGGCACAGCACACATTGGCAAGATTTACCATCTGTGTCCTCCAGAGGGGTTATCACTATTGCCTACACTATACCTGGGCCTGCTGGAGTTGAACCTGGTTGGCCATGGTCTGTTACACCAAAATGCAGGAAGCAGAGCCTTGAGGTGGTAATAGCCAGCAAGTATTAGGTTTCTGTAGGCACCTACAGCCTCTTTGAAATTACTCTGTTTCTCAGGCCCTGGCACTTTGGGCCTGTGATGGGAGGGGCATCCCCATAATCTCTGAAGTGCCTTTTGGGCCATCCTTCCATTGCTCTTGATAAATAGCACTTGGCTGATCTGTACTAATCTTCTTATCAACTGTTCACTTAGCTACACCTTAGTATTGTCTCCCCAAAATGGTTTTTCATTTGTTACAATTTGGCAAAAATGAGAATTTCTCAAAACTTTAAGATCTATTTTCCTTTTGATTAAAAATTCCATCTTTAAACTATTTCTCTCTTCTTGCATTATGCTAAAAACAGTCAAGAAAATCCAGGTTGTACCTTCAACAATTTGTTTAGGAATTTATTTAGCCAAATGTCCTATCTCCTCACTCACAAGTTCTACCTTCAACAAAACACTGGGACACAGACACAATTTAGCCAAGTTCTCAGCCATTTTATGACAAAACTTGCCTTTCCTTCAATTTTCAATAGTATGTTACTCATTTCAATCTGAGAGCTCATCAGAATGGCCTTTACCATCCGTATTTCCTGTCAGTATTCTGATCATGATCACTTAGTTATTTTCTGTTGAAAGCAATGTATGCTTTTTCTAGCATGCTCCTCCAAACTCAGTGTCTACCCATTACCCAGTTCAAAAGCCACTTCCACATTTTAGGTATTTGCTATAGCAGCAAACCACTCACCATACCAATTTTTGTCTTAGTCTGTTTGGACTGCTATAACAAAATGCCATAAACTGGGTAGCTTTTAAACAACAAAAAATTATTTCTCACAGTTCTAGAGGTTGGGAATCAAAGGATTGCCTGAATTACTGTCTCATGAGGCTCAGCTTCCAGTTCAAAGATGAAGTGAACCTTTTTATTGTGTCCCCACAAAGTGGAAGGGGCAAAGCACTTCTCTGGGACTTCTTTTATAAGGGCATTATTCCATCCATGAGGACTTCATCCTTATGACCTTATCACTTGCCAAAGACCCCCACCTTCTAATAGCAGCACACTGGTAATTGTGCTTCAACATACGAATTTTGGGGATATGTAAACATTCAGACCATAGCATATTCCATTTCTTTTTTACTCAAGAGCATCACTTAAGTAATACTTCACTTTATCTTTTTTTACTGCTATTTTTCTCTCTATGCTATCATTTCCATCAATATGTAAATATGCTGTTATTTCTCCTTTTTTATTATAAAGATGTGGGATACAAGTCAGGGTTAGATATACAAATGTTGATTATGCAGGTACCCTTGTTGATGAGGTAAGCCCCTCCCTCTCCCTCCCTCCCCTAGAAATTTCCCTCAACTGCCAATCCCACCCTCTCTCCTCTGACTGTATCCCACTACTGCCAATCACTTTCTTATAGTATTAAAATTGTTCAAGGTCTGCTTATGAGTGAGAACATACGGTACTCTGTTCTTTGTTTCTGTGATAGATCAGTGAGTATGATTGACTCTAATCCATCCAAGTTGCTGCAAAGTTCATGTTTCTCCTTCTTTATGACTGCATAATATTCCATTGTGTATATGTACCACATTTTTTTTATCCAGCCCAGTTTCGATGGGCAACATGGTTGGTTCCATGTTTTTGCTATTGTGGATAGAGTTGCAACAAACATACATGTACAGGTATCTTTTTTGTAGAATGATTTGTGTTCCTCCGGGTATATTCCCAATAGGGGAATTGCTGGATCATATGGAAGATCAATTTCCAGTTCTTTTAGAAATCACCACATTGTCTTCCAAAGAGGCTGCATGAGTTTGCATTCCCATCAGCAGTATAGAAGTGTTCCTTTTCCTTCGCATCCTCCCCACCATCTGTTGTTGTTTCTTTTATTAATGATGGCCATTCTTACTGGGGTTAAGTGGTATCTCAATGTGGTTTTGATTTGCATTTCTCTGATGACGAGTGAGACTGAGCACTTTTTTTTGTGTCTGTTAGCTGCCCATGTATCTTCTTTTAAGAAGTGTCTATTTATGTCTTTTGCTCACCTTTTCATGGGGCTGTTTGTTTTTTTTTCCTTACTGCGTGTTTGAGTTCTTTGTAGATCCTAGACGTTAGGCCTTTGTCAGATATACAGTTGGCAAATATTTTTCCCATTTTGTGGGGTGTCTGCCTGCTCTCTTGATGGTTTCTTTCACTTTGCAGAAGCTTGTTAGTTTGATGAGGTTCCACTTGTCTAAGATAATTTCTTAAGGTATGGGCATTTAGGGTTCTAAATAGGAATTGGTTCCCAGTTCCAATTTCCATAAGCGTGTCTCCTGCATTTTCTAAGATTCTCATAGTTTGAGATTTTATGTTTAGGTCTGCGATCCATTTAGAGTTAATTTTTGTGTATGGTGATAGGAAGGGGTCCTGTTTCAATCTTCTGCATTTAGTCAGTCAGTTTTCCCAGTATCATTTACCAAATAGATTCTCCTCTCTCCAGTGGTTGTTGTTGGAGGCTTTGTCAAAGATGAGTTGGTTGAGAAATTGAGGCTTTGCTTCTGGAATCTCTATCTTATTCCATTGGTCTATGTGCCTGTTCTTGTACCAATATCAGGCTATTTGATTACTGTAGCCTAATAGTAAAGTTTGAAGTCTAGAAGTGTGATACCTCCTTCTTTGTTTCTTTTGCTAAGGGTTGTTTTGGCTATTTGTGATTGTTTATGTTTCCATATGAATTTCTGTATTGTCATTTCAGGTCTGAGAAGAATGATGTTGGTAACTTAATGGGTATTGTGTTGAATTTGTAGATTGCCTTTGGTAGGATGGACATTTTAACAATGTTGATTCTTCCTATCCATGAGCATGGAATATTTTTCCATTTGTTTGTATCTTCTTGGATTTCTTTGAGCAGTGTTTCATAGTTCTCATTGTAAAGGTCTTTCACTTTTCTTGTTAGGAAGATGCTGAGGTATTTCATTTTTTTGGTGGCTATTATGAATGGGATTATACTTACTATTTGGGTCTCTGCCTAGTTGTTGTTGGTGTAAAGGAATGCAACTGTCTCTTACACATTTATTTTGTACCCTGAGACTTTGCCAAAGTACTTTATCAGTGCAAGTAGGTTTTTGACGGATTCCCTTGGATTTTGAAGGTATAGTATCATATCATCAGCAAAGAGGGATAACTTAACTTTCTCTTTTCCTGTTTGGATAACCCTGATTTCCTTCTCTTGTCTAATTGCCCTAGCTAGGACTTCCAATACAATGTTAAACAAGAGGGGTGAGAGTGGGCAGCCTTGTCTTGTTCCAGTTTTCAAGAGAAATGTTTCCAGTTTCTGTCCATTTAGAAATATGTTACCTGTGGGTTTATCCTAAATGGCATTTACTATTTTTTGGTATGTTCCTTCTATACCTAGGTGTTTGAGAGTTTTTATCAAGAAGCGATGCTGGATGTTATCAAAAGCTTTTTATGCATCTAATGATATAATCATGTGGTTCTTGTTTTTACATCTGTTGGTATATTTAATTATCTTCATGGTCTTGCAGATGTAGATGTTTAATTCTGGAGATGAAGCCTACTTGGTCATGGTGGATGATTTTTGAGATGAGTTGTTGGATTCAATTTGCTAGAATCTTATTGAGAATTTTTGCATATATGTTCATTAGGGATATTGGCCTTTAGTTCTTTTTTTGTTGCATCTTTACACATTTTGTGTATCGGAGTGATGTTAACCTTGTTAAATGATTTGGGGAGAATTCCGTCTTTCTCAATCGTCTGTAATACTTTCAATAAGATTGATATCAGCTCCAACTTTTATGTTTTGTAGAATTCCGGTGGAAAGCCATATGGTCCAGGGTTTTTTTTTGTTGGTAGTTTTGTTATGGTGGAATCGATTTCCTGGGTTGTTATTGGTCTATTTTGTATCTTGATGTCTTCTTCTTTCAACCTTGGGGGATTGTGTGATGTCACAAATTCTTCCATTTGTTTTAGGCTATCAAGCCTGTTTCCATACAGGCATCCATATTAATCTCCTATAGTCTTTTGTATTTCTTTGGGGTTAGTTGTGATTTCATCTTTTCAATTTCTTATTGTGTTTATTTGGCCTTTTCTCTTCTTTTTTTGGTCATTCTGGCTGGGGGGGGGTCCATCAATTTTGTTTATTCTTTCAAAGAACCAGCTTTTTGTTGATTTTTTCTATGATATTTTTGTTTCTATGTCCCATATTTGGGCTTTTAATTTTGTAAACTGAATTCAAGTTGGAGTTTTGGTATTCTTGTCTTTCTAGATTCCTTAGGTCATTTGTTAGGCTGTTAATTTGTGATATTTCCATTTTCTTGATTTGTGTTCATAGAGATATAAATTCCCCTCTTAGAACTGTCTTCATGGCATCCCAGAGGTTTTGGTAGGATGTTACTTTGTTTTCATTTGTTTCCAGGAATCTTTTCATTTTTGTTTTGATTTCTGTGTTGACCCAGTAGTTGTTCTTCATCATGCTGTTTAGTGTCCATGTCTTTGTGGGTCTTGTGGGAATTTTGTTGGTGTTGATATTTATTTTTATTCCACTGTGGTCTGAGAAGGTGCATGGCAGTAATTCAATCTCATGAAATTTGTTTATGCTTGGTTTATGGCTGAGGGTGTGACAGATCTTGTAGTATATTCTGTGTGGTGATGAGTAGGATGTATATTGTGTGGCTGTTAGGTGGCATGTGCATATGTGTTTAGGATGGATATTTCTTGTTGGTGAATTGAACCTTTTATCTTTATGTAGTGTTCTTCTGTATCTTTTTAAATTTTTCATAGCTTAAAAGTTGTTTTGTCTGATATTAAGATTGTGACTCTTGCCTTCTTTTGTGATCCATTCACCTGGAAACTCGTTTTCCATCTTCTAACTTTGGTTCTGTGTGCATCTTTTGTGGTGAGATGAGTTTGCTGGATACAACAAATTATTGGGTCATGGTTTTTCATTCAGTTTGCCATTCTTTGTCTTTTCAGTGTTGCATTTAGTTCATTAATGTTCAGGTTGATTATTGAAATGTGATTGTTTTTCCCCATCATGAGGATCTTGTAAAGTTTTTTCTTTTTTTCTTTTTAGTTTTTGTGTTGATATACGTGTGTGTTTTCAAGTCTGTAGTCATAATGTATTCTCTGTTGATTCTGTGTTCTGCTCTTCTCTTGGAAAGTGTGTGGTCATTCTTTTTTTCTCTCTCTTCTGTTCTTTTTTTTTTTTTGAGTTGGAGTCTCACTCTGTCACCCAGACTGGAGTGCAGTGGCTGCTTCTGGCCACCGCAGCCTCTCCTGCTGGGCTCCTGTGATCCTTCCGCCTCAACCTTCCGAGTAGCCGGAATTACAGGCATGCGCTACCACGCCCGGCTGATTTTTTGATTTATTGTAGAGATGAGGTCTCGCTGCCCAGGCGGGTCTCGAACCCGTGGGCTCAGGCAATCCACTCACCTCAGCCTCCCAAAGGCACGGGATTACAGGCTGAGCCACCGAGCCCAGCTCTTCTGTTCTTAATACCTGTTTAAGCATCTCCTATAAAGCTGGTCTGGAAGCGGCATAATCTCTTAGTGATTGAATGTCTGAAAGGTTTTTATTTGTTTGTTCATTCACAATCTCGCCAGTGTTCTGCCCAGGGAAGGAGGAGGGGGC
>NW_007251362.1:0-85358 GCF_000164805.1 Carlito syrichta | reverse complement strand
TCAGTTCTCCTCTCCCACTCTCATATGGTCAGGGATCCCCTCTGGTGGGGAGATGCAGATTTATCTCTTCCCCAGGTACTGGTGGGGGTGCCCCAGTCAGGCTTATCCTGGAATGGAGTCCTTCTATTGTGGCTAACATCCAGGCTCTGCCTGGATTTGTTCCTCTCAGTGTCTGATGTTCAGAGGATTACTAGGAGGAGGTTAGATCAGCCTCAGACTCATCATTGATCTCTTTGGAGATCTTCCTCATCCCTTTCTGGCCACACCCTTTGTCCTGCAGCTGAATCAGTGTAAGGGGTGGGGCACCTGAGACTCAGCATTTGTCCTGTCCCTCTAGAGTTTGTGCTTTCAGGATATTCCCTCTGTGTCACAGTCGATCAACCTCTGAGTAGTTAATCTGCCCATCACAGAGAACAGGTCGGGTCTGTTGCTCTGTGGTGAGCAAGCCAGAGCACTTTCCTGGCCCATTTTCAAGATTGTGGCAGGGTGCCTGTTTCATCTTCTCCAGTGGGTCTCTGTCTCTGGGCTCCCTCACTGTGCTTCTTCCTCAGCCCTTGCTGCCAATGTATTGCCAGGTGCTGCCGTGGTGATGCAAAGCCTGGAGCCAGCAGTCTCTCCTGGTAGCTTCCTCCCAAGAAGGCTTTTGTTGATTTTTAAGAAATGATGCTCAGCTTCTGAGCCCAGGAAGTGCTAGGGACCAAGTAGAGCAGCTGCAGCAACAGCCACTTCACCAAGAGAGCCCTGGCCCCTTGCTTTTGAGTTCCTACCAGTAAGCCACTCATATACACACTTACTCACTGACACATACAAAATTTTCCATATACTCACTCACTCACACTGCAACTCAGTCTGACTGGCTCCACCATCATCTTCCTGAGAATCTCTCATCTGTGATTTCTTTCATCAGTGTTTTGTAGTTCTTGTAGAGATCTTTCACCTCCTTGGTTAAATGTATTCCTAGACATTGTATTCCTAGATATTTTATTTTTGGGGGGCTATTGTAAATAAGACTGATCTCTTGGTTTTGTTCTTGGCTTGTGTGTTGTTGATGCATAGAAATGCTACAGATTTTTGTATGTTGATTTTGTATCCTGAAACTTTACTGAAGTTGTCAGGCCTAGGCATCTCTGAGAAGTCTTCAGGGTTTTCTATGTATACAAGCATGTCTTCAGTGAACAGAGATATTTTGACTTCCTCTTTGTCAATGTGGATATCTTTTATTTCTTTTTCTTGCCTGATTGCTTTGACTAGAACTTCCATGTTATGTTCGATAGGAGTGGTCAGAATTCTTTATAATGTCTTATGATGTGTGACCATTTGTGTATGTCAATGATGCCATCAGATTGCCCCCCTTCACCTCCTACCTTTGCACTTGTTCTTTCATTCTAAAATATACCGTCCTTCTTTTCTCCCTTTGACTATCCTTTCCTTCCTCGGCTGTTTAAAATCCTACATGTCTTTTATATACCAAACATTAGTCATTTCTAGCATAACACTTTGTCAGATCTCTCAGTCTCTATCAACCAATTCTTCATTTAGGAGAATTGTTCCCATCTGCATCATGATTACAGCTTAACAGCAACAGTAACAATAGCAGTTATGGGTTTAGTATGTGCTAGATGTTTTACATATATCATTTCATATAATCTTCTGCAAGTTAGCTATTTTTTATTTTGTAGATGAGGAGACTCATGCTCAAAGAGGAGATATAATTTTCCTAATGTCACACAGTTTTTTTGTGTGTATAGTAGAACTAGGATTGAAATCTATCAGTTTGACATGCTTTTTTGTCCTATGAAAAATTGTCTTTCAGCATTTTGCATATATATCTTATTTTATTCTGCCATCTTTTTAAAAAATTGTTTTATATGCATGTCTCCCTTGTTGTATTATAGCTTATTTCTTTAAAAAAATTTTTAAAAAAAGATGTAGGATACAATTTGTAATCAGGTATGCAAGTGGTCATCATACAGGTAAAGTTTGGGCCTTCCTTTGGTTCCCACTTAGCCTGGTTTGAGATCAGGTACCCTTATTGATGTTATGTACCTGCCCTTTCCGCTGGCAGTGTCCTGCTACTGCCAATCCCTTTCTTATTGTATTATGGTGAATGTTCAGGATCCTCTTATGAGTGAGAACATGTGGTACTGTTTTTTGTTTCTGTGATAGATCATTGAGTATATTAGACTCCAAATTCATCCAAGTTGCTGTGAAGTCCATTATTTTGTTCTTCTTTATTGACACATAATATTCCATTGTGTGGCCAGCCTCGTTGGTCCAGCCTGTAATCCCAGCACTTTGGGAGGCCGAGACAAGTGGATTCCCTGAGCCAATGGGTTCGAGACCAGCCCGGGCAACTTGGCAAGACCTTGTCTCTACAATGAATCAAAAATTAGCTGGGCATGGTAGCACATGCCTATAGTTCCGGCTACTTGGGAGGCTGAGGCAGAAGGATTGCTGGAACCTAGCACGTTGACACTGGGGTGGCCATGAGCATGCCACGGCACTCCAGCTGGGGCAATGGAGTGAGACTTCAACTCAAAAAAAAAAAAAAGCCAAAAAAATATTCCATGGTGTATACGTACCACTTTTTTAAAAATCCAGTACAGTTTCAATGGGCAGCATGATAAGTTCCATGTTTTTGCTATTGTGAATGGTGCTGCAATAAACCTGCATATGCAGGTTTTTGTTTTTTTGTTTTTTTTTGTAGAAGGATTTGGTTCTTCTGGATATATTCCTAGGAGGCGGATTGCTGGGTCATATGGAAGGTCAATTTCTAGTTTTTTTAGAAATCACCACACTGTTTTCCATAGAGGTTGAACTAGTTTGCATTCCCACCAACAGTGTAGAAGCGTTCCCTTTTCTAGACATCCTTGCCAGCATTTGTTTTTTGTTGTATTAATGGTGGCCATTCTTGCTGGAGTTAATTGTTATCTCAATGTGGTTTGTATTTGCATTTGTCTGATGATTAGTGAGGGTATTATAGCTTCTTTAAAGATAGAAATTCATGTCCCTTATTGTACTCTCCTCTTACTCTACCCCCAAATAATGTCTTGCATACAGATGACCTTTAAGTAATGCTTATAGCAAGAAAATGAAACCTGTTATAACTTCCTTTAAGGGGACAAAGACTATGTTCTATGTGAATACTATGTATCTCCACACATTTATTTGAAAATATTTATTTATTTGACATAAATTATTTTAAAATATTGAAAATATCATTTCCTGTCTCTCCCATCCCAGGGAGGTACTCTTGATAAACAAAACGAAAAAACATTTTCACTTTATATCATTTCCTGTCTCTCCCATCCCAGGAAGCTACTCTTGATAAGCAAAATGAAAAAACATTTTCACTTTATAACATATTATACATAAATATTTACTTATTTGAAAATATTATTTATTACATATGGATACATATGCAATATGTGTCCACCATTATACTAGCATAAGTTTATGTTTAGAGGTAGTAAATTAGACTTTGTTTAAATGGTAGCTCTTACACTTACTTGTTGTATAATCTTGGTCATGTTACTTATTCTCTTGGAGTCACTGTTTTTTCAGCTCTGTAAGAGTAATTTAAACCTATACTATGACCATTTGTTTACTTAACCCTGAATTGTACTGTACATCTTTAAAATAAAAATTTTTTAAAGAGTAATTTAAAATATATCTCTAGGAAATGAATTAGTCAATGTGTATAAAAGACTTTGTCTAGTGTTTTAGCATGTTGTATGCTTGTTAAATATTAGTTTCTTTGACAATCTTCTTCTCATGCATTATCCCAATTCCCCAGTAAAAAGTTAATAGAAATGACTCTTAAATCTGAATGTTTTAATTTTAGCTATGTTTGTTATGTTTTACTATGATCTTTATGAGTCTCCAGAGTACAAGATGAGATGTAAATATTGGTGAGTCAAGATTGGTCCTCACAATAGGGTTTTTGGCGTGTATCTGGACTCGGTGCTAAAATTGCTTGTCTTTCCAAACAAGGATATTCATGGAGCCCTGGACTATAGTGAACAATTAAGTGAATCAGACATACTGTTTATTTCAGAGACAGATATTTTTTGAGAGGGTCTCAACTGTTGTACTTCAATTCTAAGATTCGTGTATTTTGGAAAATCTCCCAAAGCTGAGTCTGTGGATTTTTTGATTTGATTTACAACCTTGGCTTCTAAAGCTTCTGACCACATTTTATTTTCTCACAGTGAAGAAGGGCTAATTATTAGAGTGACAAAGGGAGTCATATATTTTAAAGTTCTCTGTGTGGCCAAAGGGTGCTTTTAATGAAAATTAACTTCAGCAAGACATTTGCAATGCACATCCTGCACTACTGATACAGTAATTTATTTCATTCCTTCCTGAGAATCTAAATTCATTGTTTAATAGCACCGGTATTATTATTTTATTTTACCTTAGGCTAATGGAAAGTGGATGGTATACTAGAGAATTCTTTACTTTTGGAACCATTTTGGCATTTTTATTTTCTTGGCTATTAAATGAAAGATAAGTAGCTATGATTTTGAAGAATTAATATGAATTATTTTATTTGAAACCAAACATTTAAATATCTATTGACATTTTCTGTGGGAAATTAACTTAATTTACAAAAAAGCTGAAAATGTTTGAAATAAAATGTTTCTTGAGTTTGCAAAATGCAGTAACAAACATTCAGTGCAAAGACCTTTGAATATAATATTGCAATTGTCATATAAAATTTTTTTATTGCATTCAATGTCAACATAGAATTATCAGTCTAGGCTGGGCACGGTGGCTCATACCTGTAAACCCAACACTTTTGGAGGAGGAGGCAAGAGGATTGCCTGAGCCCAAGAGTTCAAGACCAACTTGGGCAACTTGGCAAGACGTCTTCTCTACAATAAATAAAAAAATTAGTTGGGCATTGTGGCATGCACCTGCAGTTCCAGCTACCAGGAATGTTGTGGTGGCAGGATCACCTGAGCCCAGCAGGTTGAGTTGCTGTAGTCGTGTGTGTGCCACTGCACTCCAGCCTGGGCAACAGAGTGAGACTCCTACTCAAAAAAAAGGAAAAGAAAATTGTCGGTCTACACTACATAAAGAAAACAATAAGGACATAAATAAAAAACTTTAAAATGTATCCGTTCCTAGATGAATATGATAATGCTTCATAGAGAAACATTTGGAATATAGTTCTATTCAACAATCAAACTAGAGAATAAAACAATAAAATGACATTTTACATTTTATCTGTAAAAGTAAACTCGTAAGCTTAAGATTTTAAATTGTATTAAAGAAATATACAATTGCAAACATTTAAATGCATATATTAGTGGAATAAATTAAATATTTTGGCAAGGAATAGTTTTATATTAGCATAAAAAAGAATCAAGATCACCATTTACTACTACTATCACTGCTTATATTTATTGAATACACATAACCATGTGCCAAGTACTGTTTTAAGTTCCTAACATTGTTTAACTCACTGGATCTTCGCAACATCCCCCTGAGGCAGTTAATGTCATCTTCAGTTTAAAAATAAAAAGTAAAGTAATATTTTCACTTCATTGCATAATGTAAATATAACCAAACTTTCACAGTCCGTTACTTAATTACTTAATTTGATCATTCATCAGATTCTATTCTTCTCCCTCTGGCTACATTTTTGCCATTTTGTTGATCAAAAGTACCTCCCTGAGAGGGTAGAGACAGGAACTTTTAAAAAAGATAATTAAATGTAGACTTTTAATTTTACCTCTTGATAATGGTTCACAAGATAACTAATATAATCATTCATTTTTACCAGGTTCAGTTACAATCTTGGCTTTTGTAAACATTAATGTTTTTGAGACTCAGAACCTTTACTATCAGAAGAAAAGAACTAAATGAATGTTAAGGCATCACAAGTTTATCGTTGTTTTGTGCAATTTTAATGGTCAGTTAATTCAGGAACTTTCTTTCCTAAAGCTCAGAATATTGATTGTAGTTAATTCTTAATATTTTTGTGAGATTGGCAGAATTTACTAAAATTGTTATTATTATTATTATTTTTTTAAGTTGGAGTCTCACTTTGTCACCCAGACTGGAGTGCAGTGGCCGCTCCCGGCCACCGCAGCCTTGACCTGCTGGACTCCAATGATCCTTCCGCCTCAGCCTTCCAAGTAGCCGGAATTACAGGCATGCGCTACCATGCCTGGCTGATTTTTGATTTATTGTAGAGATGAGGTCTCGCTGCCCAGGCGGGTCTCGAACCCGTGGGCTCAGGCAATGCACTCACCTCAGCCTCCCAAAGGTGTGGGATTACAGGCTGAGCCACCGAGCCTGGCTAAAATTGTTATTTTATGGATGAAAAATTGATTAAAAAAAATCTTAGCTACAGAGTATGTGGAAGATTTAGACTATGCACTACATTCTAATTTTAGAAAGAACATAATCTTCTTATTCCTACTAACAGCATAATACAATGCTAAGCTAAATATTTTTAATGTTTTATTGCAATAAGAATGTTTAATATAAGATCTACTCTTTTAACAAAAATGTAACTGTACAATGCAATTGTGTTAACTATAAGCACAATGTTGTGTAGCAGAGCTTTATAGTTTATTCTTCTTGCATAACCGAAACTTTACACCCATTGAAAAGTCACTTTTAAATATTAAAACACTAATATGTACTCATTATTGAAAATGTGTGAAAAATAGAAATGGCATAGTGAAGTAAATTAAAATAATTTGTAATTTAAAACCCGTAATTCTAACACCTACAAATAAATTTTATTACCTATGCATTTCTTTTGGATTTATAGAAAAACTTAGAAACACAATTCTTTTTTACATGGTTGAAATTTTGTACAGATACAGAGTGAAATTTTTTTTTTTTTTTGCTTTTAACTTTCCATTATACTCTGAACAAATTTTTGAGTCATTAAATATTTTAAAATTTATTTTTAGTAACCCATATGACAGAAAATTATTCAGTGATGAGTTACTTAATGATTTTTCTATTGTTGACCATTTGGTAGCTAGTTTTGCTATTATGAATAAGACTGCATTTAACATCTTTGTACATAATTTTTTGTCTTCATTTCTCTTCATTTCCTGAGGATATTGTATTTAGAAGTGAAATTATGATTTCAAAGGATCTGAATCTTTTATTTTTGAGCCCTTAAAATCTACTTATCTTTATTACTTTTCAGAATGATCATTAAGCTTCTACAAATAGTGTAGGAAAATCGCTATATACTCGCTTGTATTGAGAATAAACCATTATCCGAATCTTTTCTTTCTTTTTTTTTTTTTGAGTTGGAGTCTCACTCTGTCGTCCAGGCTGGAATGCAATGGCACGTTCAGTTGGAGTCTCATTCCGTCACTCAGGCTGGAGTGCAGTGGCCACCCCAGCGTCGACCTGCTGGGCTCAGGTGATCCTTCCAAGTAGCCAGAGCTACAGGTGCATACTACCATGCTTGGCTAGTTTTTCAATTTAGTATAGAGATGAGGTCTCACCAAGTTGCCTAGGCTGTTCTTGAACCTGTGGGCTCAGGCAATCCTCCCACCTCAGCCTCCCAAAGTGCTAGAATTACAGACTTGAGCCTCTGCGCCTGGCCCTTTTCTTATTCTTATGGATAAAACATGGCCTCTCATTGTTTTAATTTGTATTTGTTTGTTCATTAGTAAAGTTGAACTCATTTTCATGTATTTGTTAATATTGGCTTTTCTGTTTCTGTGAATTATCTGTTCATGTCATTTGCCCATTTTTCTATTGGAGTTTTAGTGTTTTTCTAGTAGTAAATCTGAGCTCTTTATAGTTTAAGAATATTAAGTCTTAGTTATCTTTGTGGTCAGTAATTTTCTTAGCTTAATATATTTTAATTTTATAATCATGACTTTGGTGTAAGACAATTTACATTTTTTATATTGTCAAGTATTTTGATTGTATATATTGATTGTTTCTTGTATATTTTCTCACTTTACTTTTGTGTTTAATCCTTCCAAATCAAAAAAATATTTCCTCAGGTTTTTCTAGCCTTTTAATGGGTTTTTGTTCCATATGTTTAATACTTTTTTTTTTTTTTGAGTCGGAGTCTCACTCTGTCACCCAGACTGGAGTGCAGTGGCCGCTCCCGGCCACCACAGCCTCAACCTGCTGGGCTCCGGCGATCCTTCTGCCTCAGCCTTCCAAGTAACTGGAACTATAGGCGCACGCTACCACGCCCGGCTAATTTTTTATTTATTGTAGAGATGAGGTCTCGCCAAGTTGCCTACATATGTTTAATTCTTAATCTTTATCAAAATTATGTTAGTGTATGTTTCAAGCTGAGGTAATAACTTAAAATTTTATGAATAGTTATTTTTATCAATTATTTACTGAATAATTTATTTCTTTCTGCACTACTGCTTTGTGATGTTCCCTTTATTAAATCTTACCTATACATACATACACACAAACACACACATGCACATTGTCTGTGGTTCACAAAATTTTGCCCTTTGATCTCCTAATTAGAGTAATCTAGGCTGCCTGGGTCCTAACTCTGGAATACTTAAATTTATTTTAAATTTTCTATTTTGATTCAAGGGGTGCATGTGCAGGGTTGTTACATACGAATATTTGATGATGGTGAGGCTTGGGCTTTTATTGAGCCCATTACCTAGGGAGTGGACATGTTACCCAGTGGGTAGTTTTAAGCCCTTAAGGCTTCTTCCTTTCTCTTCCCTTTAGGAGTGTCACAGTGTCTGTTGTTCCCACCCTTGTGCTAGTGTGCATACAATGTTAAACTTCCACTTATTAAGGAGAACATATGGTATTTAGTTTTCTGTTTCTGTGATAATTCACTCAGGATGATGGTCTCTATCTGCATCTAGGTTGTTGCAAAGGACATTGTTTTGTTCTTTTTTACGGCTGCATATTATTCCATGGCATATATGTATCACATTTTTTGGGTCCATTCTACCAATGTTGGGCACCTACATCAGTTTCATGTTTTTCCTGTTGTGAATAGTGCTTTGATTAACATGTAAGTGCAGGTGTGTTTGTGGTAGAGTGGGTTGTGCTCCTTTGGGTATATACCCAATAGTGGAATTGCTGGGTTGGAACTCTGGAATACTTAATTAGAAACTCTTCAGATATGCCTCAAGAATACACAGAACACCACTGATTTTTCCTTCCTTTTCATAAATTTTATACTCTTCTTATTTATTTAGCTCTCTGGTGCTGGGGGCCACCCCCTGCAGGATTTAAGGGTCCCTGGAAAGATGTGGCAGCGTCGGCGATTATTCTGGAGAACTAAAGAGAAAGAAAGAGAAAGGGGAGAAAGAAAGAGACTGGACTCTGTCTAGTGCAGAGGCCCCTTTATTGAGAAATACAGAGGGTTTCTATCCCCTAATTTTGCACAGTCAGACTCACATGTCTTCTGTGTGAACATAAAGCCAGGTGCATGGGAATGTCCCCTGCCCACCAGATATTTCTTCAAGCATGAGGAAGAACAAACCCAAAATTGTCTTTCTTTTCCTTATGGTTGGCTAATGTCCCTCAGAAGTATTACTACAATTTCTAAAAATATTATACCATTTTATCAATGGTAATCTATATATTTATTTTATTCTAAATACTTTACCTATGACTAACTTTCCTAATGATTAACAATCTATTCCTATACTTTATCCTAACACACACAATGGAACTTAAACAAAATGACTAAAACCAGTTTTGCATAATGTGGCCCAGTCCAAAGGTCATGCTGGGTCTCAGCACTAGGGCTCTTTGATGTGGTCCTGGCTTGAACCAGGACCTGTCTGGAAGTCTAAACTGCAGTCAAAGGGAATGGGAACAATGAATTTCTAATGTTAGCTTGTGTTCGTCCCAGTCTCGGAGTTTTCATGCTTTAGCTAACAGGAGGCTTTATTGCCAAGAAAAGGGAGAGGTAATGGGTCAACAGCTCCCGAACACATCCTAGTGGTCTTAGAGTCAATGGCCCTCCCTGATCCCAAACGCTCAGTGGGCCTCCATGGCCGGCTCCCAACATCTAGGTAAATATTTAAAGTAATTTGTTTAAAAAAATACCATTGAGGTACTTTTACTCAATTTCTGATGAGAATTGCATTAAACTATACATGAATTTGTAAATCAATAGAAACTTTGTAATAGTTTTAAAAAAATCTAACTACATAGTATGTCTTGCCATTTATTAATGTCTTCTTTTTTGCCTTTCAGGAAAACTTAAAATATTTAAATTTGAAAGAAAATTCTTATATACTTTAGTATAGTATTTTTGTTTTTTGTTTTGTTAAACATCCACTTAAGGCTTATGTTCAGGACATTTTATATGACTATACCTAATATTTACTTTTTAGTTAAAGTCTCATTTCAGTTCTTTTTCCTAGTGTCTTTCTTCTTTTCCTCAATGTGTTTATCTATATTTCCCCTCTTAATTTCCCTATTTTCATATTCTTATTATTATATGAAGACCTCAAGGGCAAAAGTTTTGTCTTATTATTTTCTGAATTCATTTTCTTTACCTTTTGACATCTAGTTTGATGCCTCACACAAAAACAAGTGTCCAGCAAATATTTAGTGAATTATATTGAATTCTCAGTACCAATTTCAGGACCTCAAAATGGAATAGCCATGAGTGAATTAATATTTATGCTCTTGGAACAATAGAAGATATCCTGAATTGACGTTCTTATAAATATTCTTTCATTCAACATTCATTTCACCAAATATTTACTGAATTCCTATTATGGGTTATGCATTATATTTTGAACTTAAGAACATAAACATAAATAAGATAATCTCTATCATGAAAATTTTTACTAGGTACTGGAGAGAGACAAATCTGCGAGTAAATAATTGAAATCCATTGTATTAAAACATGAATGGGTAAAAATGTTATGAGAATATTCCTTAATACTAGTGGCAGTTAATATATAGCATTGTACTGCAGAAGCTTTAGCAGTTTCTTGGTCAGGATTGGAATTCCAGCTGTCTTAATACCGATTACTGTGTGACTTTGTGCAAGCAACTGTGTCTCTCAAACTAATTTTCTCACCTAAAATGGAGATAATCATATTTACCCAAGAGAAGTGCATGAATTATAAGTTAATTACACTTGCAAATTGATGTATGTACCTTGTATAATGTTTATTCCCTCCTCTTCTAATGTTGTGAGATGACTTTGGGTAATTTAACTTAAATCAGTTTCACTTTTTGTGTTATTGGAAGAACTTATCAATGAGAATATTCTATACATTAAAATTTTTTCTATGAATTGGGAAAAAATTTGCCCCACTCCTTTTTTTTAGTTATGATGATCCCTCTCTTCAACTGCAGAGTGTCTGTGTTCTGAGGGAGTGAAATGTTTCAAACACTCACACTGTGTCCACTCTCTTGCTTCCCATTTAGTCTTCATTTTTTTTCCAGGTTGTCTTCTACTCTCACTACTTCTCTGAAATTGTTCTTGTCAAAGTCATCAGTAATGACCGATGTGGCAAAATATAAAGCACACTACTATCATCAGAGTAATGGATCTTAGTAACTTTCAACAGGAGCTTCTCTCTCTATTTTGAATTAGTCTTCTTCCTTGGATTCTGTGATAACTAACTCTTCTGGGAAATGGAGAACAACTTGGAGCAAATATTCTAGGAGGTAATCCAAGAAAACTTTCCCCATCTCACCAGAGATGTGACCAGCCAAGCACAAGAGATACAGATACTCCCACAAGACATCAAATGAGAAGACTGACCCCTAGACACATAATAATTCACATACACAACATAGGCACAAAAGAAAAAATCCTAAAGGCAGCAAGAGAGATAGGTCAGACTACCTACTGGGGAAAACCAATCAGAATAGCAGCAGACCTATTGGCAGAAACACTACAAGCAAGAAGGGACTGGAGCCCTATATTCAAAGTCCTCAAAGAAAAACAGTTTCAACCAAGAATTTCCTATTCAGCCAAGCTCAGCTTCCTCAATGATGGAGAATTAAAATCCTTCCCAGACAATTCAATCCCAAAGAGATTATGCAACTTTCAGACCTGGTCTATAGGAGACACTATAAAAGGTATTAAGCACAGAAGAAAGAAAAAAAAGAATGACCACATACTTCCCAAGAGAAACGCAGAACACAGAATCAACAGAGAATACAGCACAACAAGAAACTTGAAAACACACAAATGCATCAACCTCAAAGCCAAAATAATACAAGCAAACAAAGTAAAAACTTTATAAGAACCTCATGACAGGGATAAACAATCACATTTCAACAATCAGCCTGAATATGAATGGACTAAATGCAGCACTGAAAGACACAGAATGGCAAACTGGATAAGAAATCATGACCCAATTATTTGCTGCATCCAGGAGACTCATCTCACCTCAAGAGACTCACACAGATTCAAAGTTAAAGGATGGAAATTGAGTTTCCAGGCAAATGGATCACAAAAGAAGGCAGGAGTTGTGATCATAATATCAGACAAAACTACCTTTAAGTTATCAAAAATTTAAAAAGATGCAAAATGATACTACATAATGATAAAAGGGTCAATTCATCAACAAGTAATATCCATCATATAAGCACCAAACACAGGAGCACCGGCATTTATAAAGCAACTACTAAAACTAAAAAAAGATATTGACTCTAACACTTTTATAGCAGGGGACTTGAATATCCCACTGACAGCCCAACGTAGATCATCAAGGCAAAAAATCCACAAGGAGATCCAGAACCTAAACTTGACACTTGACCAAATGGACTTAATAGATACCTAAAGATTATTTCACCCAACAACCACAGAATATACATTCTACTCATCATCACATGGAACATATTCCAAGATCAATCACATCCTTGGCCATAAGTCAAGCATAAGCAAATTCCATAAGGTTGAAATCTTGCCATACACATTCTCAGAACACAGTGGAATAAAAACAAATATCACTACCAACATTTCCCCAAAGCCCACAAGGATATGGATACTAAACAACATGATGCTGAACAACTACGGGGTCAACACTGAAATCAAAGCAGAGATTAAAACATTCCTGGAAACAAATGAAAATGAAGAAACATCTTACCAAAAACCTCTGGGATGCCATGAAATCAGTTCTAAGAGGGGAACATATCTCTACGAGCACACAACAAGAAAATGGAAAGATCACAAGTGGAGAGCCTAACAAATCACCTAAGGGAGCTGGAAAGAAAAGACCATCAAAACTCCAACTTTAGCAGAAGAATTCAAATCACCAAAATAAGAGCCCAAATATGGGACAGAGCACACAAAAATATCATAGAAAATATCAACAAAACAGAAAGTTGGTTCTTTGAAAGAATTACCAAGATTGATGGACCCCTAGCTGAAATGACCAAGAAAAAGAAAGAAAAAGTCCAAATAAACACAATCAGAAATACAAAAGATCAAATCACAACTGACCCCGATAAAATACAAAAGATTATCAGAGATCACTATGTACACCAGTATGGAAACAAACTTGATAACCTAAAAGAAATGGAGGATTTTCTGACATCATACCACCTCCCCAGGTTGAAACAATAAGACATTGAGACACTAAATATACCAATAACAATCCAGAAAACCGACCCTGTCATAAGAAAACTACCAACAAAAAATTACCCTGGAAGAGATGGCTTTCCAGCCAAATTCTACAAAACATATAAGGAGGAGCCGATACCAAGCCTATTGAAAGTATTCCAGGCATTTGAGAAAGGTGGAATTCTCCCCAAATCATTTTATGAAGCTGACATCACACTGATACCCAACCCAGGTAAATATCCAACAAAAAAAGAGAACTATAGGCCAATATCCCTTATGAACATAGATGCAAAAATACTCAACAAGATTCTAGCAAATCGGATCCAAAAACACATCTCAAAAATCATCCATCATGACTAAGTAGGCTTCATCTCCAGGATGCAGAGCTGGTTCAACATTCAGAAGACCATACATGTAATTAAATACATCAACAGATGTAAAAACAAGAACCATATGATTATCTCATTAGATGCAGAAAAAGTTTTTGATAAAATCCAGCATTCATTCTTGATAAAAACCCTCAAACACCTAGGTATAGAAGGAACATACCTCAAAATGATAAGCACCATCTACAATAAACCCACAGCCAAAATATTGCTAAATGGACAGAAACTGGAAACATTTCCCCTGGAAACTGGAACAAGACAAAGCTACCCACTCTCACCCCTCTTGTTCAAAATTGTGTTGGAAGTCTTAGCTGGGGCAATTAGACAAGAGAAGGAAATCAGGGGTATCCAAATAGGAAAAGAGGAAATCAAGTTATCCCTCTTTGCTGATGATATGATCCTATGCCCTGAAAATCCAAGAGAATCTGTCAAAAAACCTGCTTGCACTGATAAAATACTTTGGTAAAGTCTCAGAGTACAAAATAAATGTGCAAAAGACAGTTGCATTCCTGTACACCAACAACAACCAGGCAGACACCCAAATTAAAAGCATTAGATGTAGAAAAAAATACCCCGGAAATTAAAAGCTCAATCCCATTCACAATAACCACCAAAAAAATGAAATATCTCAGCATCTTCCTAACCAGAGAAGTGAAAGACCTTTACAATGAGAACTACAAAACACTGCTCAAAGAAATCCAAGAAGACACAAACAAATGGAAAAATCTATCATACTCATGGATAGGAAGAATCAACAGTGTTAAAATATCCATCCTACCAAAGGCAATCTACAGATTCAGTGTAATACCCATTAAGTTACCAACATCATTCTTCTCAGACCTGAAATGACAATACAGAAATTCATATGGAAACATAACCACGAATAGCCAAAACAATTCTTAGCAAAAGAAACAAAGCAGGAGGTATCACACTTCCAGACTTCAAACTTTTCTATAAGTTCACAGTAATCAAAACAGCCCAGTATTGGTACAAGAACAGGCACATAGACCAATAGAACAGGATAGAGATTCTGGAAGCAAAGTCTCAATTCCTCAACCAACTCATCTTTGAAAAAGCCTACAACAACAACCACTGGGGAGAGAGAACCTATTCCATAAATGGTGCTGCGAAAACTGGCTGGTCATATACAAAAGGTTGAAACAGAACCCCTACCTATCACCATACACAAAAATTAACTCTAAATATAAACACAAAAATTAACTCTAAATATAAACATAAAACCTCAAACTATAAGAATCTTAAAAAATGCAGGAGACACCCTTATAGAAATTGGAACTGGCAACCAATTCCTATTCAGAACCCTAAAGGCTAATACCTTAAGAAATAAGATAGACAAGGGGGACCTCATCAAACTAATGAGCTTCTGCAAAGCAAAAGAAACCATCAAGAGAGCAGGGAGACAGCCCAAAAAATGGAAAAAATGTTTGCCAACTGTATATCTGACAAAGGCTTAACATCTAGAATCAATAAGGAACTCAGATGCACTGAAAGGAAAAAAACAAACAGCCTCATGAAAAAGTAGGCAAAAGATATGAATAGACACTTCTCAAAAGAAGATATACAGGCATTCAACAGACACATGAAAAAGTGCTCAAGCTCACTCATTATCAGAGAATTGCAAATCAGAACCACATTGAGATACCACCTAATCCCAGTAAGAATGGCCATCATTAATAAAACAAACAATATCAGATGCTGGTGAGGCTACAGAGAATAAAAGAAATGCTTCTACACTGCTGGTGGGAATGCAAACTAGTGCTACCTCTTTGAAAGTCAGTGTGGTGATTTCTAAAAGAACTAGAAATTGATCTTCCACATGACCCAGCAATTCCTCTATTGATCACATACCCAGAGGAACTCAAATCATTCTACAAAAAGATACCTGCCCATATATTCTTGTTGCAGCTCTATCTACAGTAGCAAAAATATGGAACCGACCATGTTGTCCATCGAAGCTAGACTGGATTAAAAAAATGTGGTACATATATACAATGGAATATTATGCAGCCATAAAGAAAGACAAACATGTGGACTTTGCAGTAACTTTTATTGATTTAGAGTCCATCATACTCAGTGATCTATCACAGAAACAAGGAACTGAGTACCAAATGTTCTTACTCATAAGCAGACTTTGAAAAATTACGATACTGTAAGAAAGGGATTGGCATTAGTGGGAAACTGTCCAGGGAAGGGGGTGGAATGGGCAGTTGAGGGAAACTGCTAGGGGATGGAGGAGCATACCTCATCCACAAGGGTACCTGCACAATCAACATTTGTATACCTAACTCTGAATTGTACCCCACATCTTTATAATTAAAAAAAACAAAACAATACAACAACAACAACAACAAAACCTCACTCTTTTGGTTTTTCTTCAGTCTTACAGGCTGCTCCTTCTTACTATTTTTTATTAGATCCTCTTTCTTTATTCAAATCCTAAGAGTTAGAGTACCTCAGATCATGATTCTAATTTCTCTTCTGTTTTCTTTCTCCTTTTTTACTCATTATTCCTAAATTTAAATTTCCTATGTAGACCTTTGCTCTTAACTCTAGATCTGTATGTTCTATGTCTACTTGACATCCTTACTTGGATTCTCACAGACATCTCAAAAATAATGAGATTAAAAAGTAGAATTCTAGATTTTTTTCTTTGAATGTATTACCCCAACTTCAACTTCTCTGTCTTTATGATAAGACTTATTATTTACACAAGTTCTCAAGCCAGAAATATGAGTCAACCAGTCCTCCCTTTCACTTACCTGTGGCATTTACTCTATCTGCAGTTTCCATTGATTTTATCTTCAAGGCAGCAGTCTGTATGCTTCTCTTCAGTTCTATTATTTGCATCCCAGTTCAGGAAATATCATCTGTCTTGGACTACTCCAACAGAAGATTGTGTGCTTGAGGAAATGAGTACCTTGTTATGCCCCAAGACTGGGAGACATAGAGGAGCAGGGTCAGAGAAGTTTGAAAGCCATTTAGTATCAAATGATAGAGTAGCTTCTATGCCACACTTAGTTTTGTAGTTCACACTTAGTTTTGTAGTTGATGAAGATTCCCTGAAGAAATTAAAAACAGAAATTTTGAATACCAGCTGTGTATCAGATAATGTTCTAGGCTCTGAGAATATAGCCATCACCAAAACTGACAAGGTTCTTGCTCTCATATAACTGATATTCTTGTGAGGAAGATAGTCCATAACGTGTTTAAATTTCAAGTGATGAAGAGTACTCTGAATAAAAATAAAAGGATAGAGGGTAGTAGACTTCTATGGTTTGATTGGATGGTATTCATTTATGCAACAAATAGTTACTGTGTGTCTACCTTGTTTAAGGCTTTTTTTGTATGCACTAATACTTTCTACCTTAGTCTAATCTTATGAAATGAATATTATTATTATTATTATTTTTGAGTTGGGGGTCTCACTGTTGCCCAGACTGGAGTGCAGTGGCTGCTCCTGGCCACTGCAACCTCAACCTGCTGGGCTCTGGTGATCCTTCCGCCTCAGCCTTCTGAGTTACTGGAACTACAGGCGCGCGCTACCACACCCGGCTAATTTTTTATTTATTGTGGAGATGAGGTCTCGCCTGCCCAGGTGGGTCTTGAACCCACGGGCTCAGGCAATCCACTCACCTCAGCCTCCCAAAGGCGCGGGATTACAGGCTGAGCCACCAAGCCTGGCTGAAATGAATATTATTATTCTCATTAAACAAATGAGAAATTAGTTGCCCACATTTTGAGACTGGCAAGTACCTGACTTGGAGCTTCAGTCTGTTTAATGTCTATACCCTGTTGAATTTCAACTGTATTCCTCTTCCCTTTTTACTAGGAATATCGCCCTTGAGACAGTTTGGAGGTTGGTTGGGTATATGTAATTAGGTAAGGCTTGCATCTTGGAGACCAGTGATGAGATCATTTTAACAGTTCAGGTGAAATATGATAAAAGTCTGAGATAAGAAATTTACTTACCAAATAAATATATAAAGGCCAAGTACATTGCTTGTCCCAATACCTGTCACAGTACCCAGCTTTCTTCTTCCTTTCAGTGGCCTTCTCTTCATTTCCATAGTCAAAAATTGATTTATAATATTTCTTTGAATCCCCATAAACTTGGCTATATTTCAAAGTGTAAATGCTTATGTTCTGATATATGCTCTATAATTTACTCCTGGTTTAAGCATGTGCATCTTTATTTCTCCGGTTACCAACAGTTATGGACTGTTAAACTTGTGTAGTTGCTGGTTTTTAATATATGTTATTATCTATCAGAAAACTACATCAAATAGGTTCTTTTTTCTATTATAAATATACAATGAGTCTTTTAAAATTATATATCTATAAGTTGCTGCTCTATGAACATAGCTGCCCCGAAGCTAGTGGGAATTTTCTTAAACTATGCTCTTGTCATTTTGAGATTTGATATCACTATATTACAAAAAGGAAGAAAAATGATGAAAGTTTTTTGTGAGAATATATCCGTGATGCTGCTGGGCATGTAAATTTTATCAACATCATTCATAGTAATTTCATAAATTGAAAATGTACTGGGATCCATTTGTGTTGTAGATATTTACATATGTCATTTATTTAACGCATTTATAGAGTACATTTTATATTCCAGATCCAGTGCTAGATGTAGAGTTTACATGAGTGAACAAAAAGTATATACTTTTACCCATAAGTAGCGAAAGTCTAGTGGGAGAAATCCAATAAGAAATTAACAAGAAATATATAATTACATGTTGTGAAAAGTGCTAGGAAAAAGATAAAGATAATTCAGTGATAGAAATTTTATGGAAACTTTTAAATTAGTTAAGAAAGTCTTCTGTGATAAGATAAGCTTTAAACTGAGACCTAAAAGGAGGAATACATGAGAAGGCAGGGCTGAAGACAGCATAGAGAAAGGTCTTGATGCAAGAAACATTTTTTCTAGGAACTGAAAAGAGGAGAATTCATTAGGTAAAGGAAAGAGAAAAGATGAAACTAGTTAGGCAAACAGGAACTAGATCATGTAGTGTCTCAAAACCATAGTAAAGAGTTTGCGTTTCATTTGATGTACATTCAGAAACCACTGAAGAGATTTAGGCAGGAGCCTGGAATGATCTGATTTCTGGGAAGGTAATAGCATACAGAAGTTATAGATTTTGGTAGAAATTGTAATGGACTATTAAAATTGAGCTAAGTTGGGTCAGAAATTTTATACTAGGTGTTTAACATATATATGTATATATGGATAAGTATATATTTAGTATTCCATTATATTTTCTCTATTGGCTTCTTAGCTATACCTCTATATATTCACTCATTCATTTATGTTTGCCCTAGGGCTAACAATATGCTTCCTTCACTTATTAAAGTCTAGAGCCAATATAGTATGACTTTCTGCTTCTTGCTTCACACCTGATATTTTATACTTCCCATTTCATCTTTCAAAACTGTCAAAACCTTTTAATAGTCTAATTCTGTTTTCCTGCCCTGTCCAATTGTTTGGATATTGTTATAAAATATTTTACTTTTTGTTATTATAAACTCTATGACAATATTAATATTTTAACTTCAACCAACCAATAGGCTATTAATAAAAACTATATATTTTAAAAAAAAACGATTTTTGGTATGTAAGCAATTATCTACTATTTCTATTGTTTCTCATTATTTCTTGTAGATACAGGTTTTCATATGGCTTTCCATCCTATAAATATTAATTTCTGTTAATCTGCCAGATATCATAAGCATTTCTTATTGTGCAAGTCTGCATCTTCTGGCAATAAGTTGTCAGTTTTTGTTTATAAGAAATTGTCTTTATTTCACTCTGTTTTAAAGGATATTTTTACTTGATATAGAATTATTGGTTGACGTGATTTTTAAAAAATTATAGATATGTGGAGTACAAGTTAGGATAAGCTACACAAGCAGGTAGCATGCAGGTGAAGTTTGGACCTCTGACTGGCCCTCAATTTCCCTGGTTTAGGACCAGGCGTTCTTTGTGGTACTACATGACCCTCTCCCTCCTTCCTTCCTTCCCTCCCCTTGAAGTGTCCATCAACTGCCAATCCCATCCTTGTGCAAATGTGATTAATGTTCAGTTTCCACTTACGAGTGAGAATATTCGGTATTCAGTTCTTGTTTCTGTGATAGATCACTAAGTATGATGTTCTCCAATTCCATCCAATTTCTTGTCAATTTCATGATTTTGTTCTTTATGGCTGTGTAATACTCCCTTGTGTATATCTACCATATTTTCTTTTTCCAGTCCACTTTTGATGAGCAATGGGGTTGGTTTTGTGTTTTTGCTATTGTGAATATTGCAGCTATAAACAAGCATATGCAAGTGTCTTTTTGGTAGAATAATTTATGTTTCTCCAGGAAACATACTCGCAAGAGAGATATTGCCAGATGTATACTCGCAAGAGAGATACTGCCGGATCATATGGAAGGTCAATTTTTAGTTCTTTTAGGAACTGCCACACTGTCTTTCATAGAGTTTGAACTAGCCAGCACTCCCCCCAACAGTATAGAAGCATTCCCTTTTCTCCGCACCTTTTCCAGCATCTGTTGTTTTCTGATTAATTGATGAGGGCCATCCTTACTGGAGTTAGATGGTATCTCATTGTGGTTTTGATTTGCATTCCTCAGATGATTAGTGAGGTTGAGCATTTTTTCGTATATCTGTTGGCTGCTTGTATATCTCCTTATAAGAAATATCTATTCATGAAACTTGCTCTTTTTTTGACGAGATTTTTTTTTCCTTTCAGTACATTTGAGCCTTGTAGATCCTGGATGGTAGGGCTTTGTCAGATGAATAATGAGCAAATATTTTTTCCTATTCACTCTCTTGATGGGTTCTTTTGCTGTGTAAAAGCTTTTCAGTTTGATGGGGTCCCACTTGTGTATCTTATCTTTATGACGTTTGCTTTTGGGGATTTGGTCAAGAATTGGTTGCCCACTCCAATGTGCATTAAAGTGTTTCCTACATTTTCCCCCAGGATTCTTCTAATTTGAGGTTTTATGTTTAGGTCTTTGATATATCCAGAGTTGATTTTTGTATGTGGTGAAAGGTAGGGGGCCTGTTTCATTCTTTTGCATGTGATCAGTCAGTTTTCCCAGCATCATTTGCTAAATATGGTTTTCTTTTCCCGGTGGTTGTTATTGGTGGCTTTGTAAAGCTGAGTTGGTTGAGAGATTGAAATTTTGCTTCCATAATACCTGTCTTGTTCCATTGATGTGTCTATTTTTTTGTCAGTACAAGACTGGTTTGGTTACCATGACCTTGTAGTAAAGTTTAAAGTCTGAAAGTGTGATACGTTTGTTTCTTTGGCTGACGATTGTTTTCACCATTCATGCTCTTTTTTCTTTCCATATGAATTTCTGTAATATTATTTCCAGGAATAAGAAAAATGATTTTGGTAATTTGATTGGTATTACATTGAATGTGTAGATTGCCTTGGGCAGGATGGACATCTTGGCAATATTGATTCTTACAATCCATCCTTGGTAGACAGCACTTCTCATGTGTTGTCACAGTTCATTTTTGGAGGAATTAACTGTGTCCTGTGTGACTTCGCTTGTAGAATACTTTTAGAAGCTTGTGCTTAGTTTCCTCCAGACTCCCTCTCATGGACTTTTCCCCTTATGCGGTTTTTGTGTTGTGTCCTTTCACTGTAATAAACCATAACTGTTACTATAACTTATTCTGAGTCCTCTGAGTCCATTTAATGATTTGTCAAACCTGGGAGTGATCTTGGGAACTCCTGTCATAGGACTTGACCTTCATACTTTGTCTTTCCTTAGGTTTTTGTTTGGGATTTAGTCTTTATTATGGTGGGTTCAGTTATACTTTATCATATGATATCTTCTTCCTTTTTTTCAACTGGATTCTATAGGTGTTAATGAAGTGTTCAAAATGTTCTATATGCAAGAAAGTTTTCATCCTCTCTGTTTCACTATCACAAGAAGAATAAGGAGAGTGTCAGTGACATCTTATATAGTATTGAAGAAACTGTAGAAACAAGACTATTTTTGAGGAGGTTTCAGGTGAAGGCATAAAGGAAAATGAGAGAAACCTTATTAGGAAATGGATGAGGAAAGACTGATCCAAGATGGCGACTGTGGAGCAGCAGACTGGTGCCTCTTTCTCTGAGCAAGACAGAGAATAGGGACATAGCTGCCAATAGACACAGGCACCCTGAACAGTTATAGATGGGTGAAGCACCTGCAGAGGTCTCCTCAAGCACATAGTTACCAGAAAGTAGAGTGCTATGATAGCAGACACTGTAATCTGGGCATCCCATCCTCCACTGTTTGCCAGACTTACATAGAAACTGAAGCCCTGTCCTGTGTATGAGAGTAGTGAGTGATCCTGATATGCTCTGGGTCAGTTTTCCCCACTTTCAGACACATATGAGTCATTGGTACCACACAGGAGAAGTCCTGGTTAGCAAACAGTGGTGGGCAACTGGAGCCCATGTGGAATGGGGAACAAACCCATGCTTGGACATCCCTCAAGTACACACCTTTTGTTATTTGGCTGCCAGCTCCCAGACTGGGAAAGCTCACCTGCAGATTACACTTGCACACCCAGAAGGCAGATCCCCTCCTGACAGGGAGCTCACTGTCTTTCAGGTGTGGATCATGGACTTGAACAGGGAGGGGGATCGACATGAAAGACACTTTCCCAGAAGGAAGATCTTTTCTGGTTGAAACTTTCTGGGCTCAAAACTGCAAACAACAGACAGGGGGTTCATCCCTCAACCTGTCCCCACAGAGTGCTCACAACAGGGCCTGAAAGCCAACATGACCAGACCAATCACAGGAAAAACTCTTAAGCAGAAAAGACCTTTTCAGGGTGGAGAATGGAGCAGAAGTGAATATCCCTCTCTCACTGAGTGATCTATATTGAATGAAAGAAAAGGCCCTAGAACAGAAAGACATTAACAAGCTTTTAAACAACAAAATCAAAGAAGAAAGAGAAAGAGAAAAGAGTTGCAATTTACAAATGAGAAAGAATAATTGAAGAAATACAGTGAATCTAAGAGATTTAAAGAGACAGCACCTGCAAAAGCCACTAGTAGTACACAAACAATGGAAGCCCCCTAGAACCACCCGACGTGGATGACAGTCACAGAACTTAGATACTGGATGGCTAAAATGAATAAAGAAAACCATTAGAAACAAGAAGTGAAACTCACCAAAATTGTATAGTAGACAAAAGGGAAGTTGGCCAGTTTCAGAAAGGCCATTCTTAAATACTGGAAATGAAGAACTTCATCCCAGAATTTAAAAACAATAACAAGCATAGGCAGCAAGATCAATCATGCAGAGGATAGAATCTTGGAGCTTGAAGAACAAAATATGGAACTAAGCCAGTGTGTCAAAAACATAGAAAAAAGCCTCAAAAAGAATGAGCAAAGCTCTGAGAGGTGTGAGACTATTTCAAGAAGCCAAATCTATACCTGATTGGTATCCCTGAAGCAGAAAGGGGAAAGTAAAGGCACCATGGAACAAGAATTTCATGAGGTTATTGAAGAAAATGTCCCACATATTTCTAGAGAGGTGACTATTCAAACACAAGAGATTCAGAGAATCCCTGCAAGGTATCATATGCTAAGACCATCCCCAAGACATGTAGTATCTGCCTCCAAAAAGTAAGCATAAAAGAAAAAAACCCTAAAGGCAGCAGGAGAGTAAGATCACATCACCTACTGAGGATGACCCATCAGAATTGCTCCAGACTTATCTGCAGAAACACTAAAAACCAGAAGGGACTGGAGTCCCATTTTTAACATTCCCAAAGATAAACAATTCCATCCAAGAATTTCATACCCCACCAAGTTAAGCATCATCACTGACAGAGAATTAACATCCTTCCCAGACATCCAATCTTTAAGATAATATGCTGCCTCCAGACCAGCCCTTCAGGAGATGTTTAAGAAGGTGTTGAACACAGAAACAAAAGAATGGTCACACCTATCACAAAAGTATAGACAAACACAGAGTTAACAGAGCATACGGATAATTCACAAAAATGAAAATATACACATATTTAAATTCAAAAGTTAAAAGGAAGCAAAACAACCCCCTAAGATCCTTGTGACAGGGATAAACATTCATGTCTCAATAACTAATCTGAGTGTGAATGGACTAAATGTGCCACTGAAGAGGCACAGAGCAGCAAACTGAATTAAGAAGCATGATCCAACAATCTGCTACCTCCAAGAAATTTGTCTCACTGCAGAATACACCCACAGGCTCAAAGTTAAAGGCTAGAAAATGACCTTTCAGGGAAAAGGAAAGCAGAAAAGAGCAGGGATAGCTATTCTGATATCAGACAAAGCAGACTTCAAACCAACAAAAGTTAAAAAGGACATGGAAGGACACTACATAATGAGAAAAAGTTCAGTCCACCAGCAAGAAATATCCATCTTAAACATACATGCATCCAACACAGGAACCCCATGTTTTATGAAACTACTAAGTAAACCAAGAGAGGACATTGACACTTGCACAATCATAGTTGAAGATTTCAATACCCTGCTAACAGCCCTAGACAGATCATTGAGACAAAAAATCAGCAAGGAGAACCAGAACCTTAACCTGACGTTTGATCAACAGAACACTCTACCCAACAACTACAGAGAATACATTATATTCATCAGGACATGAAACATACTCCAAGAACAATCACATTCTCAGACATAAATCAAGTGTGAACATATTATAAAAGGTTTAAATGATACCATGCATTTTCTCAGATCACAGATCACAGTGGAATAAAAAATATTACCACCAACAAGATCCCCCCAACACACACAAAGACATGGATAGTAAACACCATGCTGCTGAACAACTTCTGAGTCAACAAATATATCAAGACAGAAATAAAAAGATTCCCTAAAACAAACAAAACCAGACACATCTTATCAAAATCTCTGGGATGTCATGAAAGCAGTATTGAGAGAAAAATTCATAGCATTGCAGTGCACATCAAGGATATAGAAAGGCCACAAGTAAACAGCCTAATTTCATACCTATAGGAGCTGGAAAGGCAAGACTGTCTAAATTCTAAGTTCAGTTGAAAAATCCAGATCACAAAGATAAAGTCACAATTGCAGTATATAGAAGACAAAGGTATCATAGAAAGCAGCAACAAGACAAAAAACTGGTTCTTTGAAAGGATAAGTAAGATTGATGTACCCCTGGCCAGATTGACTTTTAAAAAGTGAGAGAAATTCAAAGAAATCCAATTAGAAACAAAAAAGGTTAAGTCACAACTGACCCTGAAGAAATTCAAAAGATCATCACAGATTACTGTGAACACTTGTATGCAAATAAACAAGAAAATGTAAAGGAAATGAAAGAGTTTCTGGCAACACACAACCTTCCAAGTTTGAAACAAGAAAAAATTAAAACAGACCAATAATAATTCAGGAAATTGACTCAGCCATAAGAAACCTCCCGCCAAAAAAAAAAAAAAAAAAAAAAGGATCCTAGGCGATTGAAAAGATGGAATTCTCCCTCACACATTTTATGAAGCTAACACCATATTGATACCAAAAACTGGCAAAGATCCAACAAGGAAAGAGGACCTTTGTGTAATAATTCATTGTGTACATGTACATTATTTTATCCAGTCCACTTTTGATGGACAGCACAATGTTTTTGCTTTTGTGAATAGTGCTGCAATAAGCATGAATGTGCAGGTATCTTTTTTTGTAGAATAATTTGAGTTCCTCCGGGTATGTTTCCAGAAATGGGATTGCTGGGTTGTATGAAAGGTCGAATATAGATCTTTTAGAAATAGCCACCTTGTTTTCCACAGAGACTGTATGAGTTTACACTCCCACCAGCAGTGTAGAAGTGTTCCCTTTTCTCTGCATCCTCTCCTGTTGTTTTTTGAGTTTTAAAAAAAAATTTTTTTATTTATCGATATTTTTTTATTTTGCTATTGTGGGGTACAGTTAAGGGTTAGGTATACAAATATGCTTCATTCAGGCCCCCTTGTTGATAACTGGTGTCTCCCCCCTCCAGACAGATGTTTACTACCATTAGTCCCATCCCCCCCATAGTTTCCCAACACTGTCAGTCATTTTCTTATAGTAGTGCATTGGATGATCAAGGTCCACTATATGAGTGAGAATATGTGATACTCACATCTTTGTTTCTGTGAGAGGTCACTTAGTATTATAGACTCTAGCTCCATCCAGGTTGCTGCAAAATTCATGATTTTGTTCTCTTTTATGGCTGCATAGTATTCCATCGTGTATATGTACCACATTTTTTAAATACAGTCCTCTTTTGATGGACAGCGTGGTTGGTTCCAGGTTCTTGCTATTGTGAACAATGCTGCAATAAACATTCGTGTGCAGGTATCCTTTTTATAGAGTGATTTGAGTTCTTCAGGGTATATTCCCAATAGGGGGATTGCAGGGTCATATGGGAGGTTGATGTTTAGAGCTTTTAGGAATTGCCACACTGCTTTCCACAGAGGTTGCACTAGTTTACACTCCCACCAACAGTGTAGAAGTGTTCCCTTTTCGCCGCACCCTCTCCAGCAGCTGTTATTTTTTGAGTTGTTGATAATTGCCATACTGACTGGAGTTAGGTGGTATCTCAGTGTGGTTTTGATTTGCATCTCCCTGATGATTAGTGAGGTTGAGCATTTCTTCATGTGTCTGTTGGCTGTTTGGATGTCTTCCTTTGTTAAGTGTCTGTTCATATCTTTTGCCCACTTTATAATGGGGTTTGTTTGTTTTTTTCTTTTCAGCACGTTTGAGTTCCTTGTAGATCCAGGATGTTAAGCCTTTGTCAGACCTGGAGTTGGCAAATATTTTTTCCCAGTCTGTAGGCTGTCTTCCTGCTCTCTTGATGGTTTCTTTGGTTTTGCAGAAGCTTGTCAGTGTTTAATGAGGTCCCACTTTTCTATCTTATCCCTTATGGCCTGTGAGTTTCGGGTTTTGTTGAGGAATTGGATGCCAGTTCCAATTTCCATGAGGGTATTTCCTTCCTTTTCTAAGGTTCTTATGGTTTGAGGTTTTATATTTAGGTCTCTGATCCATTTGGAGTTAATTTTTGTGTATGGGGATAGATATGGGTCCTGTTTCAATTTTCTGCATGTGGTCAGCCAGTTTTCCCAGCACCATTTACTGAATAGGTTCTCCTCTCCCCAGTGGTAGGTGGTGGAGGCTTTGTCAAAGATGAGCTGGTTGAGAAATTGAGGTTTTGCTTCTGGAATCTCAATTCTATTCCATTGATCTATATGCCTGAACCTATACCAATACCAAGCTGTTTGATGATTATAGCTTTATAGTAAAGTTTGATGTCTGGTAATGTGATACTACCTGCTTTTTTTTTTTTTTTTTTTTTGTTGAGGATTGTTCTGGCTATTCTTGGTCGTTTGTGTTTCCATATGAATTCCTGTGTTGTTTTTCTAGATCTGAGAAGGATGTTGCTGGTAATTTGATAGGTATTGCATTGAATCTCTAGATTGCCTTAGGTAAGATGAACATCTTCACAATGTTGATTCTTCCAATCCATGAGCATGGGATATTTTTCCACTTGTTTATGTCATCTTTGATTTCTTTGAGTAGAGTTTTGTAGTTTTCATTGTAAAGGTCTTTCAAGTCTCTGGTTAGGAAGATGCCAAGGTATTTCATTTTTTTTGTGGCTATTGTGATTGGAATTGTGCTTCTTATTTGGGTTTCTATTTGTTTATTATTGTTATAAAGAAATTTGATTGTCTTTTGCACATTTATTTTATATCCTGATATTTTGCCAAAGGCCTTTATCAGTGTAAGGAGGTTTTTGACAGATTCTCTTGGGTTTTCATGTATACGATCATGTCATCTGCAAAGAGAGATAATTTGACTTCCTCTTTTCCTATTTGGATATCCCTGATTGCCTTCTCTTGTCTGATTGCTCTAGCCAGGACTTCCAATACCATATTGAACAGGAGGGGTGAGAGTGGGCATCCTTGTCTCCTTCCAGTTTTCAGGGGAAATCGTTCCAATTTTTGTCCGTTTAGAAGTATGCTGGCTGTGGGTTTCTCGTACATGGCTTTTACTACTTTGAGGTATGTTCTCTGTATGCCTAGATGTTCGAGGGTTTTTATCAAGAAGATGTGCTGGATTTTATCAAAAGCTTTTTCTGTATCTAATGATATAATCATGTGGTTTTCGTTTTGACATCTGTTGATATATTTAATTACATTTATTGTTTTACGAATGTTGAACCAGCCTTGCATTCCAGGGATGAATCCTATTTGGTCATAATGGATGATTTTTGAGATGTGTTGTTGAATCTGGTTTGCTAGGATATTGTTGAGAATTTTAGTGTCTATGTTCATCAAAGATATTGGCCTATAGTTCTCTTTTTTTGTTGGATCTTTACCTGGCTTGGGTATCATTGTGATGTTAGCTTCATAAAATGATTTGGGGAGGGTCCCATCTTTCTCAATTGCCTGAAATATCTTCAGTAGGATTGGAATCACTTCCTCCTTAAATGTCTTGTAGAATTCTGCTGGAAAGCCATCTGGTCTGGGGCTTTTTTTGGTAGGTAGTTTTCTTATTACATAATCAATTTCCTTGATTGTTATTGTTCTATTTAGGGTCTCAATTTCTTCTTGTTTCAACCTAGGCAGGTTGTGTGATGACAGAATGTCCTCCATTTCCTTGAGGTTTTCAAGTTTGTTTCCATACAAGTGTACATAGTAGTCTCTGATGATCTTTTGTATTTCTTCAGGGTCAGATGTGACTTCATCTTTTGTGTTTTTGATTGTGCTTATTTGGGTTTTTTCTTTCTTTTTCTTGATCAGTCTAGCTAGAGGACCATCGATCTTGTTTATCCTTTCGAAGAACCAGCTTTTTGTTTCATTGATTTTTTGTATTGTCTTTTTGTCTTCTATGTCCTGGATTTGGGCTTTTATTTTGATGATCTGGATTCTTCTGCTGAAATTAGGGTTTTTGTGATCTTGCTTTTCCAGCTTCCTTAGGTGACTTGTTAGGCTATTAATTAGTGCTCCTTCCATTTTCTTCATGTGTGTTTGTAGGGCTATAAATTCCCCTCTTACTACAGCTTTTAAGGCATCCCAGAGATTTTGGCAAGATGTTTCTTCATTTTCATTTGTTTCTAGTTATCTTTTGATCTCCGTTTGATTTCATCATTGATCCCGTAGTTGTTTAGCATCATGCTGTTTAGTGTCCATGTCTTTGTGGGTTTTGGGGGGAACTTGTTGGTTTCAATGTTTATTTTTATTCCACTGTGGTCCGAGAAGGTGCATGGTAGAATTTCGGTCTTTTTAAATTTGCTTATGCTTGATTTATGGCCGATAATGTGGTCAATCTTGGAATACGTCCCATGAGGTGATGAGTAGAATGTGTATTCTGTGGTCTTTGGATGGAGTGTTCTGTAGGTATCAATTAAGTCCATTTGGTCCAGAGTCACATTGAGGTTACGAATCTCGTTGCTGATTTTTTGTCCCGATGATCTGTCAGGGGTTGTGAGTGGGTTATTAAAGTCCCCAGTTATGATGGTGTTAGAGTCAATATCATTCTTTAGTTTTCCTAGGAGTTGCTTTATAAAAGTTGGTGCACCTATGTTAGGTGCATATATGTTTAGGGTAGATATTTCTTGTTGATGGAGTGAGCCTTTTATCATTATGTAGTGGCCCTCTGTATCTTTTTAATTTTTTGATAGCTTAAATGGTATTTTGTCTGAAATTAGGATCGCGACTCCTCCTTTCTTTTGTGTTCCATTCGCCTGGAAATTTGTTTCCCATCCTCTTACTTTGAGTCTGTGCATGTCCTTTCTAGTGAGATAGGTCTCTTGAAGGCAGTATATTGTTGCATGGTGATATTTTATCCATTTTGCCCTTGTATGTCTTTTCAGTGGTGCATTTAGTCCATTCACATTCAGGCTAATAATTGAAATGTGAGAGTTCATCCATATCATAGAGTTCTTTTATAGTTGTTCTTCCACTTGGTTTATTGTCTTTCTTTTGTTTTGGGGGTTGGTTCATGTGTATTTTATTCTTTTTCCTGTACTCTTGTGAAAAATGTTGTTCTCTTTTTCCCCTTTTCTTCTATGTTTAGTACTTTCTTAAGTGTTTCATGTAGAGGTGGTTTGGTGGCAGCGTAAGTTCTTAGGGATTGGATATCTGGGAAAGATTTTAATTCTCCCTCACTGATGAAGCTTAATCTGACAGGGTAGATTATTCTTGGTTGAAATTGTTTATCTTTTAGGACTTTGAAGATAGGGCTCCAAGCTCTCCTAGACTGCAGGGTTTCTGTAGATAAATCTGCTGCTATTCTTATTGGTTTTCCATGGTAGGTAATCTGACCTTTTTCTCTTGCTGCCTTTAGGATTTTTTCTTTTATGCCTACTTTGTTTAGGCGAATTATCATGTGTCTAGGAGTTGGTTTTCTCATTTGTTGTCTTGCAGGGGTTCTCTGGATCTCTTGTGTTTGAGTTTTTGCATCATTGATTAGATAAGGGAAGTTTTCTTGAATGCTCTCATGGAAGGTTTGTTCCATTGTGGTCTCTGTCTCTCTTTCTGCCTCAGGCAGACCAATTACTTTTAAGTTAGGCCTCTTGAGGTAATCGCTCATCTCTTGAAGGTTTTTTCCTGTCTTTTTGAGCTTGTTTTCTGTGTTTTTGAGAGTTTGGGTTATTTGTATATTTTTGTCCTCAAGCTCTGAGATTCTTTCTTCTGCTTGGGTAATTCTGCTTTCCATGCTTATCAGTTTATTGTTTATTTCATTCACAGTATTCTTTATTACTGTTATCTCAGATATCTCCTCCTTTCTAGTTTCTTCTTGAATCTCCTCAATTCTTTTTAATCTCTCCATTAATGTCTTGATGTCTAGGGTTGTATTTTGAGACCAGTCATTCTGGAGGGAGCTCTTTGTTGTTTGCATCCCAAAGTCAGTTTTCTCAGTGTCTGCCCTCCCAGGAGTCTGGGAGAGACCCATATTCTTCTTTTGGTTTTTCTTCATTTGTGTAGATTTTTCTGTCTTGTCCCTTAGTGGATCAAGTTTCTGAGATCTAATCTCCAGCTTCTCCCCTCTGTTTCTGTTGCAGGTAGTTAGCTTGTTGCCTGGGAGATCTGTGACACTGGTCTCTATTCAGCATAGGGGAGGGGCTTTGTCTCCTGTTAATGATGTCACCATGGGAACCGAGGTGGAGGCTCTGATAGGTGGGTGGGGCGATGTGATGTAAATATGCCTTGAAAATGGTGGAGGTGGTGGTTTTACTTTCACTTTTAGGGATGCTCCTGTGGGTCTCTAGGCGGGACCAGCTGCACAGCTGGTCACTGTATCTGGGGTACCTCCAGCAGGCTGGGGTGGAGTAGAGGGTCGGGCGTTCCCTCCTCTGAAACTGGAAGCCTGCAATTGACACTTTACACCAGCTTGGGGTTCTGCCCCCTTACACAGGCTTGTGGTCATGCACACTGAGTGCCTCAGCCAGGGTGGGCCCGGGCCTTCCGATCTCCAAAGCTCCAGAGGGCAGGTGGTGGCTCTGGGTCCCTCTCAGGGCACTTTAGCCAGAAATGGGACCGATGTCTCTAAGGGGTGTGCGCTCAGCGCCTCCCTGCGTGACTGGCAGCTTCGCACTGGGTGCTAGTCACGATGATGTGGGCAGGGATGGAGCTGGGATCTGGGATTTGGAATTCCCCAGCCGGCCCGAATCACATATAGTGGAGCAGCCGCGGTCTGGCCACAATGTCTGGCCTGCGTGGGACCAAAAGTCCCCAAGCCTTGTACCAGTGTAGCTGGAGGTGGGTGGTGAGGTGCAGGAAGAAAAGTAATAGTCTTTTTGAGAAACTCATGTTTGGAGAATCTCAGGGATCCACCTATGTGGTTGCCATCTTCAGGTCGCCATCGGGGCCATTCGTTTTTTGAGTTATTAATGATGACCATCCTGACTGGAGTTAGGTGGTATCTCAATGTGGTTTTGATTTGCATTTCTTTGATAATTAGTGAGGCTGAGCATTTTTTCATGTATCTGATGGTTGCTTGTATGTCTTCTTTTGAGAAGAGTCTATTCATATCTTTTGCCCACTTTTTAATAGAGCTGTTTGTTTCTTGCCTTTCAGCACATTTGAGTTCGTTGTAGATCCTGGATGTTAGGCCTTTGTCAGACGTACAGTTGACAAATATTTTTTCCCTTTCTGAGTGCTGTCTCTCCACTCTCTTAATGGTTTCTTTTGCTTTGCAGAAGTTTTTCAGTTTGATGAGGTCCCTCTTGTCAATCTTAACTCTTATGACATGGGCTATTGGGGTGTTGATCAGGAATTGGTTGCCTGTTCCAATTTCTGTGAGGGTGTCTGTGTTTTCTAAGATTTTTATAATTTGAGGTTTTATGTTTAGGTCTTTGATTCATTTAGAATTTATTTTTGTGTATGGTGATAGGTAGGAGTCCTGTTTCATCTTTCTGCATGTGGTCAGCCTGTTTTTCCAGCACCATTTACTGAATAGGTTCTCCTCTCCCCAGTGGTGCTTAGTGGAGGATTTGTTGCAGGTAAGTTGGTTGAGAAATTGAGGTTTTGCTTCCAGAATACCTATCCTGCTCCCTTGGATCATATGCTAGTTCCTGTGCCAATATCAGGTTGTTTTTATTATTGTATCCTTATAATAAAGTTTAAAGTCTGGAAGTGTGATACCTCCCACTTTGTTTCTTTTGCTGAGGATTGTTTTGGTGACTTGTGGTTGTTTATGTTTCCATATGAATTTCTGCATTATTGTTTCCAGGTATGAGAATAATGATGCTGGTAATTTAATGGGTATTATGTTGACTGTAGATTGCCTTGGGTAGAATGGAAATCTTAACAATGTTGATTCTTCTAATCTATAAGCATGAAATATTTTTTCATTTATTTGTGTCTGATTTATTTGATCAGTTTTGCAGTTTTCTTTTTTTTCGTTAATTTTTAATTGTTTATTTTAAAGATGTGGGGTACAATTCAGGGTTAGGTATACAAATATTCATTATGCAGGTACTTTGTTGATGAAGAGTGCTGCCCCTTCTCCAGGCAGATTCCCACTACTGCCAAATCAGCTTCCCCGCCCCCCTCCCAGCATATTCCTGCTACTGCCAATCCTTTTTTATAGTATTATGATAATTGTTCAAGGTTCACTTATGAGTGAGAACATGTGATACTCAGTTCTTTGTTTCTGTGAAATATCACTCAGTATTATAAACTCTAATTCCATCCAGGTTGCTGTGAAGTTCATGATTTTGTTCCTCTTTATGGCTGTGTAATATTCCATTATGTGTCTGTACCACAGTTTTTTTTTGTTCAGTTCTCTTTTGTTTGGCAGCACAATTGGTTCCATGTTCTTGCTACTGTGAACAATGCTATGATAAACATATGTATGCAGGTATCTTTTTTATAGAGCGATTTGAGTTCTCTGGGTATATTCTCAGTAGGGGGATTGCAGGATCGTATGGAAGGTTGATTTTTAGATCTTTTAGGAATTGTTACTCTGTCTTCCACATAGGCTGTACTAGTTTACACTCCCACCAACAGTGTAGAAGTGTTCCCTTTTTGCCAAATCCTCTCCTGCATCTGTTGTTTTTTGTTATTGATGATAGCCATCCTGACTGGAGTTAGGTGGTATCTCAGTGTAGTTTTAATTTGCATTTCTTTGATGACTAGTGAGGCTGAGCATTTTTTCATGCATCTGTTGGCTGCCTGTATGTCTTCTTTTGAGAACTTTCTCTCCATATCTTTTGCCCACTTTGTAATGGGTCTGTCTGTTTTTTTCTTTTCAGCACGTTTGAGTTCCTTATAGATCCTAGATGTTAGACCTTTGTCAGGCCTAATGCTCAAACCAGGTAACTATCCAACAAAGATAGAGAACTAAAGGCCAATCTCCCTGATGAACATAGATGCAAAAATTTTCAGCAAGATTCTAGCATATTGGATCCAACGACACATCTCAAAAATCATCAGCCATGTCTAAGTGGGCTTCAACCCTATGATGCAGGACTAGTTCAACATCTTCAAGTCCATAAATGTAATTAAATACATCAAGAGATGTAAAAACAAGAACCACGTGATTATATCATTAGATGCAGAAAAAGCTTTCAACAAAATCCAGTATGCTTTCTTGATAAAAACCTTGAACATCTAGTCATGGAGGGAACATACCTCAAAATAGTAAGAGCCATCTACAATAAACACAAGCCAACTTATTGCTAAACAGACAGAGATTGGAAGCATTTTCCCTGAAAACTGAAGCAGAACAAGTTTGCCCACTCTCACCCCTCCTGTTCAAAATAGTGTTGGAAGTCATAGTCAGAGCAATTAGACAAGAGTAGGAAATCAGGGGTATCCCAGTTGGAGAAGACGTTAAGTTATTACTCTTTGCTGACAATATGATCCTGCTTTCACTGATAAGACCTTTGGCAAGGTCTCAGGATACAAAATCAATGTGCAAAAGACAGTTGCATTTTTACGTACCAACAACTGGCAGAGACCCAAATAAGAATCACAGTCTCATTCACAATAGCTAGAAAAAAGTGAAATACCTTAGCATCTTCCTAATCAGAGAAGTGAAAGGCCTTTACAATGAAAACTACAAAACTCTTATGGCAAGAGCACTTGGGGTTTTGATCAGGAATTCGTTGCCAGTTCCAATTTCCATAAGAGTGTCTCCTGCATTTTCTAAGGTTCTTATAGTTTGGGGTTTTACTTTTAGGTCTTGGATCCTTATAGAGTTGATTTTTGTGTATGGTGATAGGTAGGAATCTTGTTTAAATCTTCAGCATGTGGTCAACCAGTTTTTCCAGTACCATTTACTGAATAGGTTCTCCTCTCCCCAGCAGTTGGTGGTGAGGCTTTGTCAAAGATGAGTTGGTTGAGAAATTGAGGTTTTGCTTCTGGAATCTCTGTTCTGTTCCATTGATCTATATGTCTATTCTTGTACCAATACCATGCCATAAGAAATAAGATAGACAAGTGGGACCTCATCAAACTGCCAAACTTCTGCAAAGCTAATGAAACAGAGAGCAGGGAGACAGCCCACAGACTGGGAAAAAATATTTGTCAACTATATATGTGACAAAAACCTAATATCCAGGATCTACAAGGAACTCAAATGTTCTAAAAGACAAGAAACAAACAGCCCTATTAAAAAGTGGGTAAAAGATATGAATAGACTCTTCTCAAAAGAAGACATACAAGCAACCATCAGATACATGAAAAAACGCTCAGCCTCACTAATTATCAAAGAAATACAAATAAAAACCACGTTGAGATACCACCTAACTCCAGTCAGGATGTTCATCATTAATAACTCAAAAAACAACAGGAGAGGATGCAGAGAAAAGGGAACACTTCTGCACTGTTGGTGGGAGTGTAAACTCGTACAGTCTCTGTGGAAAACAGTGTGGTGATTTCTAAAAGATCTAAATGCAACCTTTCATGCAACCCAGCAATCCCCCTTCTGGAAACATGCCTGGAGGAACTCAAATTATTGTACAAAAAAGATACCTGCACATTCATGTTTATTGCAGCACTACTCACAATAGAAAAAACATGGAACCAACTGTGCTGCCTATCAAAAGTGGATTGGATAAAATAATGTGGTACATGTGCACAGTGGAATATTATACAGCTATAAAGAAGGACACACATATGGACTTTGCAGCAACTTAGATAGCTTTAGAGTCTATAATACTCAGTGATCTGTCACAGAAACTATGTTCTCACTCATAAGTGGACTCTGAACATGTACTATAATACTACATGAAAGAGATTGGCAGTAGCAGATTACTTTCAGGAGAGGGGAGCACATAACATTAATATGGGCACTTGATCCCAAATCAGGCAAAGTAAGTAGCAATAGATAGTCCAAACTTCACCTGTATGATGATCACTTTTGTACCTAAACCTGAATTGTACCTCACATCTTTAAAAATAAGAAAATTAAAATTAAAATTAAAAATTAAAAAAAGGAAAAACTGCTCAGTTTCACTAATCAACAGAGAGATGCAAATCAAAACTACAATGAGATACCATGTAACTCTAGTAAGAATGGCTATCGTTAATAAGTCAAGGCTGGGCACGGTGGCTCACACCTGTAATTCCAGCACTTTGGGAGGCATAGGTGAGAGGATTGCCTGAGTCTGTGAGTTTGAGACCAGGCTGGGAAATATGGAGAGACCACGTCTCTACAATAAATTAAAAAGTTAACTGGACATGGTGGTGCACGACTGTAGTTCCAGTTATTTGAAAGCTGAGGTTGAAGGATTTCCTGAGCCTAGCAGGTCGAGGCTGCAGTGTCCGTGAGCAGCATGCCACTACACTCCAGCCTAAGTGACAAAGTGAGACTCTGATTTAAAAAAAAAAAAAAAAGTGAAAACACCCCAGGTACTGACCTGTCTGTGGGGAAAATGAACTCTTATACACTGTTGGTGAATGTAAGCTAGTTCAATATTTATGAAAAGGAATGTGATGATCCTAGAATAATTAAAAATTGATCCTCAATATGATCCAGCAGTTCCTCTTCTGGGAATATACCCAGAGATACCTAAATTATTCTACCAAAAAGACTTGCACATGCATGTTTATTGCTGCGCCATTCACAATAGCAAACACATGTAACCAACCCTGCTGCTCATCAAAAGTGGACTGGATTAAGAAAATGTACATGATGCAATACATGATGAAATATTATGCAGCCATAAAGAATAACAAAATCATGGCCTTTGCAGCAACTTGGATGCAGTTGGAGACCATCATACTAAGTGAACTATCACTGAAAGAAAGAACTGAATACTACATGTTCTCACTCCTAAGTGGACCCTGAACACAAGTCACTTTATCAGAAGGGTGAGATTGGCAGTCACTGAGCAGTATTAGGGAGGAAGGGAGGGATAGGTAGTGGTGGGAGGGTGGGTCACATGACAACACAAAGTGTACCTGGTCCACTACCAGGAGTGAAGGCCACCTAGAATCTCAAACTTCACCCGCATGCAGACTGCTTATGTACTAAATCTTCATGTGTACTCCACAACTCTATAATAAATAAATACTTTATGAAAAAGAAATGGAATGAAAGATAATTCTTATTATGTAGTGATGGAAAGTTTAGCAACTCTGTCCTGCAGTAATGTGGAAACTAGAAAATGCAATGAGTGAACAGGGGGCTATAGATCAGGAAATTTCTAGGCAGATAGTTAAAGGTGCTGCCTGTTTTTATTTTTGCTCCTTATAGTACAATGTGAGAAATGTGTAATATACTAAAAGAAGTACTGTTAAACATGAATAATCCAGAACTTGATGGTTTAAAAAAATCTTCAGTCTCTCTAGCTGACAAATGATTGTAAAGTTTATCATCTTAGGTAAAGATAAAATCCAGAGCACTCTCAGAAAACCTTGTCTAGAGATAAAACTGAGAATGTGACTGTAACATTTTTTGGTGAAACCTTAGAAAGATGAAAGGTGGTGCTTCAAAGTACTAAGCTGGATAAAAAGTCTTTTAAGGATTTTAAGGGTATCTTTCATCAATCATCTCAATGAAACAATAGAAACTTGTAAGCAACTCAAAGGTACTGTCACTCATCAGAAACCCAAGGTAGAAAATTGTTTATTTCAGAGACCCACAGAATCTGTGAGATAATAAAGAGTTTTTTGTATTAAGCTGCTAAAATTTGAGTTTATTTATTATGCGATAACAGAGAGCCAATACCCATAAGCTATAATACCAAGTGAAAAAAAGGCTATAGCACTATATATATTGTTTGATCTCAACCTTGCAAAAAATGAATATCTATAGAAAAACATCTAAAGAGGACTGCTTCAGATATTAGTAAAGATTATCTCTGCATGGTAGAATTTGGAGTATTTATTTATTTTATCTATTCATGTATTTATTTATACATTGCTATACTTGTAATCCAAAAAAATATTTCCTGATGTTTTCTGGAATATTTTGGAAAAGTGTCAGTGGGATGGATAAAGGTTTGTGTAAAAGGTTTATGTAATGTTTTGCCTTCACATTTGACAATGTCCCCGATACTGACTAATGAGTTGTAAAATGAGAGGACATTCTTTCCTTTTTCCTGATACCTTTTCTCATACGTTATGTGTGTCTAACATATTTTTGCCAGGCATTTCTCATGTACATTGAAATTGTGCTTATTAATTTTCAGTGAGTCTGAAAGGTAGGCAATGACAACATTCAGTTTTGTGACACTTTATCCTAGCCTAGGTTGTTGTTCTTTCTGATTGGAAGATACAGAGGGAACTGAATTTTGTGAGCAGGTGACATATGGGATTTAAAAAACAAACTTTGCAAATAGTTTTTAACAATTGTTTGCTCTAGAATTTGCAATAGGATTAGAAATCATATTGTATATGTGGGTATACTGTGGGTATCATTGCCATCCTGAGACAGGATTTTAATATCATTACTGTGCAATTAGTGATGTTCAGCAAAGTTCTGAAAATAATAACAATAATATTATAAGTGCTTTAGAAATATTTTTGCATTTACATTTTTACTTTTAATCAACAAATAATAATTGTATGCATTTATGGGGACAATGTGATGCTTTGACATAAGTATATGTTGTAGAATGTTCATATCAGCAAATTAACATATACATCACCTCACATATTTATCTTTTTTGTAGTGAGAACTTTTTTTTTGGCAATGTTGCAATATACATTATCATTAATTAAGGTCACTTCACTGTGCAGTACATCTTGAAAACTTGTTTCTCCTGTCTAACTGGAGCTTTGCTCTCTTTGGTCAGTTTGTCTTCATTTCCTACCTCCCTAGTCACCTTCAGTTGCTGATAACAACCATTCTACTTTCTACTGCTCTAAATTCTACTTTTTTAAAGATTCTACATATAAAAAACTTAAAATATAAGTGCTTTGATTTATTGTTACTACTATGCATTGAGCCCAATGCTGAATACTTCATATATATATTTTCAAAACCTTTTATTACCCTGCATGTTAGGTTTAATTATCTTTATTTTATGAATGAGCAAACTGAGATTATAATGCTGGTTCAACAGAACTAGGATTTATGGTTATCTTCCCATGGGTGTGAACTAGTAACTCACTATTGTTTTCGTTTGCATTTTATTAATGATTAATCATGTTGAATCTTTTCATTTTTTTACCATTTGTATATATTTTTGGATTTTTTTGTTGTGCTATTTATCTTTTTATTATTAACTATAAAAATTCTTTATATATACTGGATTTATGTTTTTAATCAGATATATAATTTGCAAATATTTTTCCCATTCTTTGGGCTGTGTTTCCACTTTCTTGATGATATCACTTGTAGCACAAAAGTTTTAAAATTTTGATGAAGTCAACTTTATTTATTTTTTAAATTTCTTCTGCTCTTGGTGTCATACTTTAAAACTATTATCTAAGCCAACATCATGAAGGTTTGCATCAACATTTTATTTTCTTCTTCTTCCCCCCCCCCTTTTTTTTTCTCTTTTCCTGACATAGTCTTTCTCTGTCGCTCAGGCTGGCACACAGTACTGCCATTATAGCTCACTGTAACCTCAAGCTTTGGGGTTCAAGCAATCCTCTCACCTCAACCTCTTGAGTAGCTAGGACTATAGATAGGCATATGCTATCATGCCTGATTAAGTATTTTTTATTTTTTGTGCAGATAGAGTTTCCCTATGTTGCCTGGGTTGATCTTGAACAGCCTCAAGCTATCCTCCCACCTCTACCACCCACAGTGCTGGAATTACAGGCATGAGCCATCGTGCTCAGCCCTTGCACATTTTTATTATAAGAGTTTTGTAGTTTTAGTTCTTGCATTTAAGTCTTTGATCCATTTTGAATTTGTCTTGGAGTGTGGTTTTAGAAAGGTGTCCAACTTCATCATTTTGTGGTTTCAGGAAGGGATCCAACTTTATCATTTTGTGAGTAGATATCCAGATTACACAGTATAATTTATGAAAAGATTTCTTTCTCTATTGAATAGTCTTGGCATCCTTATCAAAAATAAAGTGATCATAAATGTAAAGATTTATTTATTGACTCTCAGTTCTATTCCATTGATCTGGATGTCTGTTCTTATGTTAGTACCATACTGTTTTGATTACTGTAGCTTTGAAACACACTTTGAAATGGAGAAGTATGTAGTCTGCAACTTGGTTCTTCTTTTGCAAGATTGTTCTGGCTATTCAACTGCCTTGAATTTCTATATATATTTTAGGACAGATTTGTCAATTTCTGCAAGAATAGCAGACGTAATAGTTTCGGGTTTGAATCAATTTATCAATTTCAGGAGTACTGTCATGCTATCTTACCCTGATCTGTGAACATGAGATATCTTTACATTCATCTTCTTTAGTTACTTTTGAGAACATTTTGTAATTTTCAGTGAACAAGCCTTAAACTTCTTTAATTAAACTTATTTTTTAGAGTGATTTGAATTCCTCTGGGGGATTATGGGGTCATATGGAAGGTCAATTTTTAGATCTTTTAGGAATCACCACACTATTTTCCACAGAGGCTATACTAGTTTACACTCCTACCAACAGTGTGGAAGTGTTCCCTTTTTGCCGCATCCTCTCCAGCATCTATTGTTTTTTGTTATTAATGATAGCCATCCTGACTGGAGTTAGGTGGTATCTCAGTGTGGTTTTAATATGCATTTCTTTGATGACTAGTGAGGCTGAGCATTTTTTCATATATCTGTTGACTGCTGATATGTCTTCTTCTGAGAAGTGCCCACTTTGTAATGGGGCTGTTTGTTTTTTTTCTTTTCAACACATTTGAGCTCCTTGTAGATCCTAGATGTTAGGCCCTTGTCCAGATATACAGTTAGCCAATCACTCTATGAAAAAGATACTTGCACATGTATATTTATTGCAGTATTGTTCACAATAGCAAAAACATGGAACCAACCATGCTACCCATCAAAAATGGACTGGTTAAAAAAAAATGTGGTACATATATATGATGGAATATTATGCAGCCATAAAGAAGGATAAAATTATGAGCTTCACAGTAACTTGGATGAACTTAGAGTCTATAATACTGAGTGATCTATCACAGAAACAAAGAACTGAGTATCACGTGTTCTCACTCATAGGTGGACCTTGAACAATTATCATAATACTTTAAGAAAAGGATTGGCAGTAGTGGGAAACTGCTGGGAGTAGGGGGTATGGGCTTGACAGTAGTGGGAATCTCCCGAGGAAGGGAGGGGGCACACATTATCCATAAGGGTACCTGCATAATGAACATTTGTATACCTAACCCTGAATTGTACCCTACATCTTTAAAATAAAAAATTTAAAAAATAAAAAATTTATTTCTAATTATTCTTTGTGGCATTTTTGTAAATGGAGTTGTTTTCTTATTTTCAATTTCAGATTGTTCATTACTAGTGTATAGAAATACAGTTTTGTTGATATACTGGTCTTATATCTGGCAACCTTGCTGGTGTCATTTTTTTCAGGTTAAGTACTTTTTTATTGGATTCCTTTGGATTTTCTATATACAATATTGTGTTATTTGCAGAGATCACTTTACTTATTTCTTTCCAGTGTGAATGCCTTTTATGTCTTTATGGTTGCCTAATTACCCTGGTTAGTTGAATGCACAATGTTGAATTCAAGTGGGAAGAACAGATATCCTTGTCTTGTTTGTGATATTAAGGGGAAAGCAGCCATCTTTCACCACTGAGTATGATATTAGTTGTGGGTTTGTTTTAAAAGCCCTTTATCACATTGAAAGAGTACCTTTATATTATTTCTACTTTGTTGAGGGGATTTGATTTTGACAAATGCTTTTTTGGTTGATTGCAATGATAATTTGGTTTTTTTTCTTTATTCTATTAATATGATGTATTAATTTATTTTCAAACAACCTGTGTGCCTGGGACAAATTCCATTTGGTCATGATATAATGAGGAGGGACCCCCAAAAAACAGGAATTATTTTTTGGAGGGCAGGCCCCTTGTAATACAGGCTTTGTCTTCTAGGTAAGTGTTCTAGGAACCCATCAACATCAGTGTATCAGCTAGCATTGTTGTGAAAGGCTGTATTCAGATTCAGTGGATTTGGGGGTGGCAGTGATTCTTTCCACACTTTTGCCCATTTCATGATGGGTGATTTACAAGCACCCCTGCCCATACTGCGTTGAAGATTTAGCAGTTTTTGACCAAAAATGGTATGGCCCCCGTGCCCCACCCTCCCTTATTCACTCAATCTCACGCTGAGTGGCTTGTTTTTATTTCCCTGGAAGAAAAAAGTCCTCAAAAGAACTATTTTTTTAGTTGCTTTTGAAATCAGGTAAGAGATTAATATAAATATACTATTATTCCGTCTCTCTCTTATAATTACCCATATAATTACCTCTGATAATGCTCATTTTTTTCATGTGTCTTCAGATTGTTGTCTGGTGTAATTTGCTTTTATGTTAAAGAACTTCCTTTAATATCTTTTGGAAAGAAGTTCTGTTGGCACCAAATTCTCCCTATTTTTATCTGGGAATATCTTTATTTTGCCTTCATTTTTGAAAGAATTTTTTTTTTTTTAAAGAAGTTTTGTTGAATATAAGATTCTTGGTTGACAGTTTTTTTCCTTTCAACACTTTGAATATATTTTTGTTTGGCCTTCATTTTTTTTTTAATGAAAAGTCAATTATCACTCCTATTAGGTTCTCTTATATTTTTTTCTGCTTTCAATATTTTCTCATTTATTTTTCTTTTAAGATTTTGACTATTATGTGCCTGGGTTTGGATGTCTTTGCATTTATCTTATTTGAAGTTCATTAAGCTTCTGTGATTTATAGTGAGGAGTCAAGATCAAGGTCTACTTCCATATGAAGTCTTCATGGCCTAACTATAGGAATTTATAAGTTTTTTTCTTGACAGACTTCATGGGGAAAGCTACCTTTCCCATAGCATACTTGGTGCATAGCTAATACATTACAGTTTTCTTTTTTAAAATATTTTTATTTTATTACAGAGATGGGGGTTCAAGTGAGGATTAACTACATAAGTAGACTACATGCAGGTGAAGTTTAGGCTTCTAACTGGCCCTCACTCCACCTTTTGTGTTGTTGTGTTTCCCCCCCAACCCTCTGCCTTCCTTCTCTCCTGTAGCAGTGCCCAGCAACTGATGATCCCTCCCTTGTGTTACTGTGACTATTGATCAGGTCCCACTTATGAGTGAGAACATGTGGTATTCAGTTCTTTGTTTCTGTGATGTATCACTTAGTATCATGGTCTTCAACTGCATCTTATTTGCTATGAGTCCACGATTTTGTACTTCTTTATGACTGCATAATTCAAGAGGGATTTGCAGGGACTCAGATCCCCTGGGTCAGCCATACTCATACATAGAGAGTGCCCCCCCCAAAAAAACCAAAAACACATTTTAAGAAAGTAAAAAACTGTTAAAAATTGTAGATGAATACAAGTCATGTTTGACTTCTGCAATTATAAGAGGTGCTCAAAGTGGTTACTAACATCAACATCCAGATACTTTTGATTATGGTGAACTAAAATAATGCATAGATAACATCTCTTTAAAACTTTTGTTGGCACCCTAGTATATATATGATTTTCTAGCCCAGGCACCTTCATTCAGAGGTCTCTCAATTAGGGGACCTCAGCTGAGGCAATTTCCCCCATAATTTCAAAAGTATGATTCAATACTTTTTCATATCTTTCCTGTCTCCCTTTTGTTAAGGGATCCTCAGCAATGAGGCAAATCCCTCTGCCTGTACTGCATGTCACCACCTTGCTGGTAGTATTGTCTAGTAGGGAAACACTAGAGAGATGGCCTCTTTTTCTTTAGTTTCTTGCTTACACTGTTGCAGTAAGTGAATAGAGGCTTGATTGTTACTTGAAGTTTTTTCATGGTTAACCACTTTGACATTTGGGATCACCTCTGGAAAGTTTTCATCTGGTATGTCTTCAGATATTGCCTAATCTTGCTTTAGCTTCCTCCTTTTTTGCATGTATGCTGGCTCACTAAACAGTGCCCCACATTTCTCTGATGCTGTGTTAATTTTTATTTGTTCTCTATTAGTTTCTTTTCAAATTCACCAATTCTTTTGCCAACTCAAATTTAACACTGAGCTTCTGTAATTAATTTTTCATTTAGGTTACTGTGCTTTTTTAGCTGTGGAACTTCCATTTGGTTCTTTAAAAAATTTTCATCTCTTTATTGATATTCTTTATTTTATGAAATATTGCCATTATTGTTAGGGTACTGATAGGGTGAGGGTAGATGGATGGACGGGGGAGTGCGCAGCACCACTGGAGCTGGTGTGCCAGAGGTGCACACTGGTAACCAGAGATCTGAGTAATGCTAAGATGTGCAACACACAAAGAGGTGAAAGAAGAAAAGATTTATTTAAGAAAGGTTCACTTCCCACAGATAGGAAATGGGCCTACACTCCAGCTGAGTGTGGCACCCTAGCCCCCCGAGCCCTGGCTTAAATCCTTTCCCCTGAAGATATTGCAGCCAGGTAGACGTGACTGCCGTGACTTCCTTGTTGACCACTTGTGGATGTCTTGGAGTCCCTGAGGGGGGTCCTGGTCACCATGCACTGAGTATACAATGGACTGATACTGGTCATGCTTGAAAAGTCTGGGTTTCTAAAAAAGACAAGTTACAATAGGCTGGTACTGGTCATGCTTAAGGAGTCTGTGTTTCTGAAAAGTAAGGAGTCTGTATTTCTGAAAAGACAAAGTCGGCAAAGTTAATCTTTATCTAGAGCATGTATTTTTCCCAGACATAGCCTCTACTTTTCTCATCATTGTGTTAGGGTTTAGGAACAAGATAAAAAATGGATTTCTCCAGGACATAGCCTCCACTTCCCCATCATTGTGTTAGGGTTTAGGAACAAGATTAAAAAAGGGTATTTCTCCAGGACATAGCCTCCACTTTCCCATCATTGTGTTAATAAATATATTAATAAATAGTATATTATATACTTATATAAATAAATAATGTCTTCCCACTCTCAGTCCATCCTTTCAATTATACCTTTCTTTAATTGTTAATATAATATTTTTTAGTTTTTTAAAATATATTTCTAATAGCTGCTTTACAGTCTTCTGTCTGAGATGTTCAACATCTGGGACTCCTTAAAGGCAGTTTGTGGATCAAATCCTTGTGTGTGGATCATATTTTTCTCTTTCTTTGCATGTCTCATAAACTTTATTGAAAATTTGACATTCTAGATGATGTAGTGTAGCCCCTTTGCAGGAACAAGGTATTGCCAATCCTTGATATTTTCTCTGACCAGGGAGGATTCTTCTATTAGTCTCTTTGCTAAATTCACTCTTTAAACTACTTTCTGGACTCTTATTTTATTTGCTGCTTCTAGTGTCCTGGAGCTCTCAATCCCTTCTTATTTGTTCACCATCAAGGTTGTCACCATATGTACGTGTGTGTATGTATGTATGTAATATTTTTTAGAAACAGGATGTCACTCTGTCACCCAGGCTGGAGTACAGTGGTACAATCATAGCTTACTGAAGCCTCAAATTCCTGGCCTCAAGTGATCCTGCCTCAGCCTCCTGAGTAGCTAGGACTACAAATGTGCTCCACCTTGCCTAGCTCATTAAAAAACTTTTTTTTTTTTTTTTTTAGAAATAAGGTCTCACTATGTTGCCCAGGCTGGTCTTGAACTTTTGGTGTCAAGTCATCCTCAAGTCTCAACTGGGATTGCAGGTGTGAGCCCCCATACGCAGCCATTTTTGATAATGCTGTTTTTGATAACAATATTTGTGATAATGCTTTTAGTCATGAACTTCCCCATGCTTTGTTGCAAATAAAGTTGGTGTTTTTAGGGATATCTTCAGTTCTTGTTCATATGGGCCTGCCTTCCCTCCTTGGAAGACTTTCTGTGCTAGTACACCAGGGCTGCAAATGAGGAGAGTAGCCTATGTGACTCCCCTGTTCTGTGAGTGGGAATGGTAGTGCCTGGTCTCCTTGGATCACCTCTTCTGGTATAGAACTTTCACCCTATGAAGTAGCTGGGGAAGAACAATGTAGGCCCACATAGCATTCTTCACCTTGGATAGAACTTCTACCCTGTGAGTGGAGGCTGGGTGGGAAAAGGGAGGCCAATTGTCTTTGCCTGGATTAGAGCTCCTTCAACATAAAGCTTTGGGAAAAAGAGGAGATGTTGGTGATCTCCTGCCAGGATGAAACTGTAGTCCTAGATGAGAGCTGGGAAGAAGGGTGAGGGAAATGGGAGCAGGTTGTAGGTGAAATACTATAAACTTTTTCCTTGCTATGATTTAGTAGTTTATTATTTTTTTTACTAAATGTTTCTTCATTTGCTATATGCATTAGGACAAATTATGTATACTTTAAATAGTTGCTTTTTACAATTTCTCGTAGTTAAACTGTTTTTTACTGGGGACAGTATCTACCAATAGTCTCATACTACCATTCCAGAAATCTCACCTCTTTCCTAGAAAGGATTTTGTCAGCTTTGTAGGGTAATTAAAGCTGGAAATTGCAGATGTACTAAAGCTAGTACAAGCCCATTTTCTTATTTATTTATTTATTTCCTAGGTACAAAGGACTTAAGGTGGTATGCATAAACTTTGGAATGCTAGACTGGACTTTTCAGATGTGTCCACCATAATTAAAAGCCACTTTTCTCATTTTTTTAGATGTGTGCCATTGATGTGATTTAGCCTTGATAAAATGAAGTATTATAAAAATTTGCTTTAAATTCTAAACATATTTTAATAATTTCTATACTTTTGATATACCAAACTTAAATTATTCCTTAAATTATACATAATTGCAAAATAAATGAATGAGTTTTGACTTTGTTTGGAATTAGAAAAATGAGTGTCATATTCCTTCAAAAATACTTATTTGTAAGTAACTTAGACAGTCGTACAAAGCTAAATTGTAATGCTTTTATGGGACTAAATTATCATTACTTTTAAATCAGAAGAATAGAATGATTTCAATAGTTTTTATGTAGTAATTGTTATGTACCTGACTTTGTGATACTAGGGAAAGGAAACTTACATTTTAAGCCTTATATTGTAGCATTCACCCTACAGTCTCTAAGTTTTTTTTAACTTCATGCTATTTTCAGACACTTTTTATACCTTATGGCCTTTGTTTATTCAACAAATAATTCATTCAGTAAATATTTATTGAATACCTCTTTTGTAACAAGCAGTTCTGTGTGCTAGAATGCTATTCTCCCTATTCATTTATTCACTAAATATTTCTGAACTTCTGTTCAATGCCAACTAGTGTGTTAAGTGCTGGGAATACAGTGAGGAGAAGACACGGTCTGAACCTTAATGGCACTTACAGTCTTATTCAGGAGGTAGATATTGAACACATATTAAGTAAATAAATACATGCTTACAAAATTATTATAAAATTCCTATGTATTAGGAGATGTGCTTCTTGAATGAAATGACTTTTTTATTTTTATTTTTTATATTTAGGGAGTACAAGCAGAGATTTCTTAAATGCATAAATTGCATAATGTGAATTCTGAGCTTTTAGTGTACCCATCCCCCTAAAGGTGAACACAGTATATATATTTAGAGAGAGAGAGCACCAAAAAATGTATACACATTTCAAGTATGACATTCACTTAAAAGATGGTGTTAATCAAATTAATGCTAGTATCACCATGCAGCAGACAGGATGGTGTCCTTGAGGCTCTGTCTCAACCAGTCCCTCTCATCTCCATCTTCTTTCTGGTTTGTCTTTTGCATCCTCAGACTCTGATTTCTATCTCTCTCCCACATTCATACCTCCAGCCCTGGCCTCGCCCTGGAGCTAGATATTTTTCTCCAACTGTTCCTTTGATTACTCCACTTGGAAGCCCACAGGTTCCTCAAGGTCGCCCCTTGAGCTCTGCCTCTGTGCAAACGAGGCATGTGAGCCAGAGAGCTCCAGATTACCCAATCCCTCCCTCTTTCCATCATCCACCATACCCAAGCTGGCAGTGAGTAAATTTTATCTCTAAATCAATATATCAATATTCTATCTTCTCTCAGCACCAACTGCACCAGCTTGGAGTAGGCCATTGTGATCTCTCACCTTGACCCTTGCAGCGGTCTTCCAGTCTTGTCCACCTGCACCCACTCTGGCTCTGTCTTTTTTTTTTTTTTTTGAGACAGGTTCTTGCTCTGTTACCCAGACTGGAGTGCAGCAGTGCGATCATAGCTCACTGCAGCCTCAAATTCCTGAGCTCAAGCAATTCTCCTGTTTTGGCCTCCTGAGTAGTTGGGACTATAGGTGTGTACCCCCATACCTGGTTAATTTAAAACAAAATAAAAAAAATATACATATAGGTTTCACTATGTTGTCCAGGTTGGTCTTGAACTTCTAGGCTTAAGCAATCCTCCCATCTTTGTTTCCCAAAGTTCTGGAATCACAGGCATGAGTTACAATGCCTGTGTAGCTTGGTCCTGCCACTCTGACATCTCATTCCTCACTGCACTGTGTATCCAAAGGTCTTCTTTTGAACTTGCTTTGCTCCTTCCCACCACTGACTGTCCCCTTGACTACTCCATGGGCCTTTGCACATGCTCCTCCTTCTCCATCTGAACAATGCCCATTCATTCACCTTTTGGATCTGCAATCACTTTCTGCCTGGGAAATATCCCCTGACCTCCTCTCCCACTAGGTCAAGATTCCTCAGGTACAAACTCTTTTCTTGCACTGACACAGCTGCGATTGTACATCTGTTTGTGGGATGATCTAACTAGTGTCTCTGTCTTCTTCACTGGTGTGTCAGCTCTATGAGTCCTGAAATACCACTGTGGAGTACTGTGAATAAAAGGATGACTGCATGTTGTGAAAGCCAAAACTGTATTAAATCATTCTGGGTAGAACGTATTTGTTTGACATAACTTATAACCTACTTTTGGGAATAAATTCCTGAAAAATGCTTAGGCAATTTTCTAGTCCACTTCAACAAGAGTAAGCCTTCTTCTGGGATGCCCACTCTGGCATTCAGGACCTAATGACATTTCTTTATCAATCCACTGTCTTGTTCTTTTATTTTTTGTTAGATAACTATTAAGAAAGCGTTGTCATAGGGTTCTTTTCTTGCATAAAGTTTGAAATGCATATATAAGTTAAAAAAAAGAAGCACAGTTTAGCAAACATTATAAGATATATGACAATTAAGTTCACAAACTTGCCACCATGCATTTAGCAGCACTGTTTCAAACAATTCGGTAAGATTTTATAACCTTGGTATATCAATGTCTTATAGCTGTGTTTGTGTTGATGTGTGGTGATGTCTTGCTGAGTGGTATTCTTTATAGTTGCATGTTTGTGTGTGGCATCATGAGAATGTCAGAGCTTGAATTAGAGCAATGAGCAAACGTTAAATTTCTTGTTCAACTTGGCAAGAGTGGAAGTGAAATCAGGGACATGTTAGTCCAAATTTATGGGGATAATGCCATGAAGAAAACGGCAGTGTACAAATCGACCAAACAATTTTTTCTGAGGGAAGAGAAAGCGTCACTGATGCAGAGAAGTCAGACAGCCAGTAATGAGCAGAACTGACAAAAACATTGCAAAAATTCATCAAATTGTGTGTCAAAATCATTGGCTGACTGTGAGAACCATAGCAGACCAAATAAACATCAATAGAAGAAACTGGAAAACTTTGGCATGAGAAAGATGTGTGCAAAAAGAGTCCCAAAGGAGCTCTTGCATCATAACAGTGTACCAGCTCACACAGCACTGTCTGTGAGGGAGTTTTTAGCCAGCAAACAAATAACTGTATTGGAACACCTTCCGTACTCACCTGATCTGGTGACTTTTTTCTTTACCCAAAGATAAAGGAGACATTGAAAGGAAGACATTTTGATGGCATTTAGGACATCAAGGGTAATTTGATGAAAATTCTGAGGGTCATTCCAGAAACAGAGTTCCAAAATTGTTTTGATGGGTGACTAGGCACTGGCATTGGTATATAGCTTCCCAAGGGGAGTACATCAAAGGTGAACATAGTGATATTCAGTAATGAGGTATAAAGCACTGTTTCTATGATGAGTTCACGAACTTAATTGTCATACCATTTACTACACATTGCCACCATAATTTAATTCAACTTCAAAAAGTAATACATAGATAACAATAACATACATCTCTTAAAATATATATACATTTTTTGGCACTCCCTGTATATATATCAGGAAAATAGACCTTAGTTTTTTGTTTGTATCCCTGCCTGGTTTTGGTATCAGTGTAATAACAGTTTATTTTATTGTATTTTTTATTTTAAAGATGTGGGGTACAATTCAGGGTTAGGTATACAAAGATTGATAATGTAGGTACCCTTGTTGATGAGGTGTGCCCCTCCCTCCCCTGGCAGTTTCCCTCAACTGCCAATCCCACCCCTTCTCCCCAGGCAGTTTCCCACTACTACCAATCCCTTCTTATAGTATTATGATAACTGTTCAAGGTCCGCTTATGAGTGAGAACATATGGTACTCTGTTCTTTGTTTCTGTGATAGAACACTGAGTATGATTGACTCTAAATTCATCCAAGTTGCTATGAAGTTCATGTTTGTCCTTCTTTATAGTTGCATAATATTCCATTGTGTATATATACCACATTTTTAAAATCCAGTCCAGCTTTGATGGACAGCATGGTTGGTTCCATGTTTTCGTTATTGTGAACAGAGCTGCAACAAACATACGTGTGCAGGTATCTTTTTTGATAAGATTTGAGTTGCTGTGAGTATATTCCAAATAGGGGAATAGCTGGGTCATATGGAAGGTCAATTTTTAGGGTTTTTTTAGAAATCATCACACTGTCTTCCAGAGAGGTTGCACGAGTTTGCATTCCTACCAGCAGTGTATAAGAATTTCTTTTTTCTCTGCATCCTCACCAGCATCTGTTGTTGTTGGTTTTATTAATGATGGCCATTCTTACTGGGCTTAGGTGGTATCTCAATGTGGTTTTGATTTTTATTTCTCTGGTGATGAGTGAGGTTGAGCACTTTTTCCTGTGTAGGTGACTGCCTGTATATCTTCTTTTGAGAAGTGTCTATTCATGTCATTTGCCACTTTTTCATGGGGCTGTTTGTTTTTTTCCTTTCGGCGCATTTGAGTACCTTGTAGATCCTAGATGTTAGGCCTTTGTCAGATATACAGTTGGCAAATATTTTTTCCCATTCTGTGGACTGTCTCCCAGCTCTCTTCATGGCTAGTTTGATGAGGTCCCACCTGTCTATCTTATTTTTTAAGATATGGGCATTTAGGGTTCTGATCAGGAATTGGTTGCCGGTTCCAATTTCCATAAGGGTGTGTCCTGTGTTTTCTAAGATTCTTATAGTTTGTGGTTTTACATTTAGATCTTTGATCCATTTAGAGTTAATTTTTGTATATAGTGGTAGGTAGGGGTCCTGTTTCAACCTTCTGCATATGTTCAGTCAGTTTTCCCAGCACCATTTACTAAATAGGTTCTCGTCTCCCCAGTGGTTGTTGGAGGCTTTGTCAAAGATGAGTTGGTTGAGAAATTTAGGCTTTGCTTCCGGAAACTCTGTCTTGTTTCATTGGTCTGTATGTCTGTTCTTGTACTAATACCAGGCTGTTTTGATTACTATAGCCTTATAGTAAAAGTTTGAAGCCTGGAAGTGTGATACCTCCTTCTTTGTTTCTTTTGCTAAGGATTGTTTTGGCTATTCGTGATTGTTTATGTTCTCTATCAATTTCTGTATTGTCATTCCCAGGTCTGAGAAGAATGATGTTGGTAACTTAATGGTATTGCATCGAATCTGTAGATTGTCTTTGGTAGGATGAACGTTTTAAAATGTTGATTCTTCCTATCCATGAGCATGGAATATTTTTTCCATTTGTTTGTGTCTTCTTGGATTTCTTTGAGCAGTGTTTTGTAGTTCTCACTGTAAAGGTCTTTCACTTCTCTGGTTAGGAAGATGCTGAGGTATTTCATTTTTTTTTTTTTGGTGGCTATTGTGAATGGGATTGCACTTTTAATGTGGGTCTCTGCCTGCTTGTTGTTGGTATATAGGAATGCAACTGTCTCTTGCACATTTATTTTGTACCCTGAGACTTTGCCAAAGTCCTTTATCAGTGCAAGCAGGTTTTTGACAGATTCTCTTGGATTTTCAGGGCATAGGATTATATCATCAGCAAAGAGGGATAACTTGACTTCCTCTTTTCCTGTTTGGATACCCCTGATTTTCTTCTCTTGTCTAATTGCCTGAGCTAAGACTTCTAACACAATGTTAAGGAAGAGGGGTGAAAGTGGGTAGCCTTGCCTTGTTCCAGTTTTCAGTGGAAATGTTTCCAGTTTCTGTCCATTTAGCAATATGTTACCTGTGGGTTTATTGCAGAGGGCACTCACTATTTTGTGGTATGTTCTTTTTATACCTAGGTGTTTAAGGGTTTTTATCAAGAAGGGATGCTGGATTTTATCAAAAGCTTTTTCTGCATCTAATGAGATAATCATGTGGTTCTTGTTTTTACATCTGTTGATGTATTTAATTACATGTATGGTCTTGTGCATGTTAAACCAGTCCTGCATCCTGGGGATGAAGCCTACTTGGTCATGGTGGACAATTTTTGAGATGTGTTTTTAGATCCAATTTGCTAGAATCTTGTTGAGGATATTTGCATCTATATTCATACTGGATATTGACCTGTAGTTCTCTTTTTTTGTTGGATCTTTACCTGGTTTGGGTATCAGTGTGATGTCAGCTTTGTAAAATGATTTGGGGAGAATTCCATCTCAATTGCCTGGGATACTTTCAAAAGAATTGGTATCAGCTCCTCCTTGTACTTTTGTAGAATTCTGCTGGAAAGCCATCCTGTCCAGGGCAATATTTTGCAGGTAGTTTTTATATGACAGAGTCAATTTTCTGGGTTGTTATTTCGTCTATTTATTGTCTCAGTGTCTTCTTGTTTCAACCTGGGAAGGTTGTATGATGTGGCTTAAAGTTTGAGTTATCTGATATGAGCATAGCTACTCCTGCTCATTTTTGTTCTCCATTCACCTGATGTATCTTTTTCAACTCATTTACTTTGAATCTGTGATTGTCATTGGCCAGCAGACAGGTCTCTTGTAGGCAGCATATGATTGGGTCTTGTTTTTTTAAAATTCATTTTGCCATTCTGATTCTTTTTCGTCAGGCATTTAAACCATTTGCATTCAGGATTAATACTGATATGTGAGGTTTTGTTCCTGTTATAATGTTGTAAACTAGCTGCCTTGGAGATTCAAATGTGTAGTTGCTTTATGGGCTCTGTGAACTTTGGCTTATGGGATTTTTTATGATAGCAAGAGTCATTTCATATCTAATTTTAGAATTCCTTTGAGCATCTCTTGTAGAGCTGGTTTAGTGGTAACAAATTCCCTTAGTGTTTGTTTATCAGGGAAGGACTCTATTTCTTGGGTGGCTTTTTTTTTCCTGGTTGAAAATAGGCTTCCATTCTCTTCTGTTTTGTAGAGTTTCTGCTGAGAAGTCTGCTGTTAGTAAATGTCCTTTCTTTTATAAGTGATTTAGTGCTTCTTTCATGCTGCTCTTAAGATATTTTCTTTCATGTTGACTTTGGAGAATCTGATAATGCCTTAATGAAATTCTTTTTGTGATGTATGTTGCAAGAGTTCTTTAGGCTTCTTGCATCTGGATATCTAGATCTTTTTCAAGACCAGGGAAATTTTCTTTATTTGCTCAAATATATTTTTCATACTTTTAATTTTAACTTCTTCTTCCTCTAGAATACCTATGATTTGTAGGTTTGATCACTTTACATAATTCCATATTTCTTGTTGGCTTTGCTCATTCTTCTTAATTCCTTTTTCTTCATTCCTGTCTGGCTATGTTAATTTGAAGTAGCTATCTTCTAGTTCTGATATTTTCTTCCACTTGGTCTAGCTAAAGCTTTGAACTGTGTTTTGTATCTCCATCATTGAGTTTTTAGTTCTGTTTAGTTTTTAAAAATATTGTCAATCTTTTTCCTTTGTGAATTATGAATTATTTTGCTAATTTCTTTGTGTTGGTTACCAGCTTTTCTTGCATCTCATTGAGCTTCTTGATAATCAACATTCTGAATTTGTTTTCTGACATTTTAGGGATTTCATTTTGATTAGGGTCTGTTGTTGAAGAGTTGGTATGCCCCTTTGGAGAGTAACACTCTGCTTTTTCATACTTTCAGAGTTATTTCTCTTGTTCTTCTCATCTGAATGAACTATGATAATCCATCTGTGTGAGTTCCTTTGATATAAAAAGCCTGTGTATATAGGCTTTCCCAAGTATTTGATGTAACAGCGATGTAGTGAGGAAATGGGCTAACTCACTGCCTTTTGGAGTCTTATCTTGCTCCTTGATGGTATGTGCCTGGTGTCAACAAATTATCTGTTGTGTTGTCTCGTTCAACCCCCAAGTCAGCAGGTATTGCATATGGATGAGATCTGTCTACTGCTGATGAGGATGGGTATTTACTTGATCCTTGTTTACTGGAAAAAGCTCTCTGTTGTATCAGCAGTGAGCTGGTCTCTGAAGTGCACTGTGGTCTGAGCTTGGAGTTCAACACTGAGGAGATGAGTGGGGCTGAACCAGGCAGGCCTACCTACGACTCTATCAATGGCAGGCACAGGCACCATCTCTGAGACAGGGTCTGGTGTGTGGCCTCTGAGTGCCCAGAGGTATGCTTTGGAAAAGTGTTAGGAGACCTCACTGCCTCAAGTTCTATACTCAGGAAGAGGAGGGTGACCTAGATTCCTAATCTATAAGGGTGAGAGCTCCAGGGAGCAGAGGGAACACCATAGCACCAAAGAATCTACCCTTTTGGGGATAGATGTCTCTGGCTCCTACTTCTGGTGATTAAGTGTTAGGGTGTGGAGCACAGGGGCCTTGTTGCACAAGGACCATTCACAGGAAGGTTGGGTGGCTTAGGCTACTAATACGGGAATGTAGAAATAGAAACTGCCTGATCCTTGATATTAGGGGGAGGTAAGTCTCCCAACAGACTAGAGGAACAGGCTGTGGCCCCTACTATGATGCCTGCCACCAGATTCTGGTCAGGGAGCCGACCCTTACTTCAAGTCCCACTGGAGAAACCACAGTGTTAGGAATGTTCTTGCTGCTCAGGCTGCTGATATGAGTTCAGAGGAGTGAGGTCCCTCCTGCTGGTCGCTTGTCACTTAAACTGCTTTCCTAGATATGTAGGAGTGGTGATTCTTCTTTTCCTCAGTATTGCTGGGGCACACTGCCCCACGTGGTCCAGGTGGGAACCTGCGGCTCTTAGCAGTGGTGCTCACTGAACAGTTCCAGATTGCAAAACTGACTATTGGCTGCAGGACCTGCTCTTCTTAAGAAACTGTGGCTATAGCAACTCTCCCGCTCAGGCTGCAGGTTCTGGAGCATAGGAATAGGGGTACTCTGCTAGGCTCCTGTTGTTTAGGCTGCTTTTATTCTGGGTGTTCCTCAGTGTTGCTGGGACCCTTTGCTGAAACCGTCCAGATGGTCAGGGTGAGATGGGTACACAGGCTGTAATACTTGGAGACCTAGTCCAGGTCACAGATATGATTCTGGCTTTCAGTCTGTCTTCCTGAGAGAGAAATGTAGATTTGGCGGATCCCCCACTGCCCCCAGCTTGCAGCTGTGATGAACTGAGATCGAGTTCTAGACCCTGGGATGATCTCCATGCTCCTTGCCCTGTTCCAGTTGTGGGGGGCCCCACACCTGCTCCAGAGTGAGCAGCCTCGTCTCTGGGTGGAAACCAGAATTCCTGCGTCAGTTGCTTTTTCTGAAACACCGGTCCCTGGCCAAAAATGATGTCTTCCTCACCAACCCAGGTTTGGGAGAACCTGAATGGCTTTACTGGATGTCTTTCCCTCTCATCAACTCTTGGCCTCCCCTGAGACAGCTCTGGGGCCCAGGAGAAATCAGGTGTTCTTCTATGCCTTGATTTAAACAGATCCCTTATTGGAAACTACAAGGGGGAACCCCAAAACCCAGAATTATGTTTTGGAGGACAGGCCCCTTGTAGTGCAGGCTTCCTCTGCTATATAAGTGTTCTAGGACCCCATCAGCATCAGTGTACCATCAACTAATGTATAATTTTCAGATGAGCGAGACACACTGAAAGTCTCTAATTTGCCATCTTGGAGAAAAATTAAGGAAGCCTTGGTTCTTGATATGCAGGTTTTTGATCTGGCAGATCTTAGAATAGATGGCAAAATTATTCAGATTTTAAAGGTATCAGACGCTTCCTTAATTACTCCTGGATCTGGAAAGGCCTGGAAGGGGAAAGATCTGGTTGTGTGAATGGTGGTTAGTATAGATGTAAATATTCCTCCATAAAATATGACTTTGCAGGGCTATTTCAAAATATGTTAAATATATTTTGGTGTAAAATACTTTTGTTTTTAAAGTCCTTAAAGAATAAGGACTCAACAAAATAGCTGCCAAGAATTACCATAGGAATGTAGCAAATCATACACTGGGGCATTATTCTCAAGGATTGTCAAGTAAATCAATGGAACAAAATAGACAGCCCCCACACAAACAAAGGCGTATGTGAAATATGCCCTTACGGCATATCCATCTTGGATAACTCAGGGCATAGGAGAACACCTGGTTTCTCCTGGGCCCCAGAGCTGTCTTGGGGGAGGCCAAGCTAACCATCTTGTGAAGATATATCCATCTTGTGAAGATATATCCATCTTGTGAAGCGATACCAGATTCAGGTTGGAATTTGATATCTTAATGGCACAGAGTTTGTTTTTTCAGTCGTATGATCTCTCTTTTAACATTAAAGCTGGTCAGTTGTGCCTGAAACTCCACAAGGGAGGGGATATAATGAGATATGTTGAACCTCTTTTTCCATCATATCCTGGGATTTAGTTTTTCAGGTTTCCCTTGGCACATATGGGGCTTTTCAGCTGGTTTGAAGTGTAGAATTTTTTTGTTTGGTTATAAAATTATTTTTACACGTTTGTAGTAGTAAATGATTTATACCAGCATTTTGTGTGTATCATTCTTCAGCTTGCATTTATTTTTTGTATTTTTATTTTTATTTTGTATTTTATTTTTATTTTTTTGAGTTGGAGTCTCACTCTGTCACCCAGACTGGAGTGTAGTGGCCGCTTCCAGCCACCGCAGCCTCGACCTGCTGGGCTCCAGCGATCCATCCGCCTCACCCTTCCAAGTAGCTGGAACTACAGGCGTGCGCTACCACAGCCCGGCTAATATTGTGGAGATGAGGTCTCACCAAGTTGCCCAGGCGGTCTCGAACCCGTGGGCTTAGGCAATTCACGCCCCCCAGCCTCTCAAAGTGCGGGATTACAGGCTGAGCCACCGAGCCTGGCTTGCATTTATTTTTAAAATTGAGTATTTATAGCCGGGCTCGGTGGCTCAGCCTGTAATCCCGCGCCTTTGGGAGGCTGAGGTGAGTGTATTGCCTGAGCCCGCGGGTTCGAGACCTGCCTGGGCAGGCGAGACCTCATCTCTACAATAAATCAAAAAATCAGCCGGGCGTGGTAGCGCATGCCTATAATTCTGGTTACTTGGAAGGCTGAGGCGGAAGGATCGCCGGAGCCAAGCAGGTCAAGGCTGCGGTGGCCGGGAGCGACCACTACACTCCAGTATGGGCGACAGAGTGAGACTCCAACTCAAAAAAAAAAAAAAAAATTGGGTATTTATGTTTTGTCCATGTCAATACATTTAACTTTAGTTCATCTATTAACTACAGTATGTTATTTAATTATATGTCTGTGCCATAATTTATCAATTCTCTTATTAGTGAATACTTTTTCATTTTTATAAACAATAATAGAATATTATTTCTTCATTTACATCTTCTAGAGTTTACCATGGCATATATCTAGATATGCACAATTGCTGAGTGAAAGAATAGAAACATCTTTACAGTGCATTGTCAAATTGCTCACCTTTTATAAGTTGTATATGAGAGTTTCCATTTTTTCCACATTTTCATATTCAGTATTGCCAGATTTTTACTTTTTTTCCCAATCTGGTGGATATTAAATGGTATATTAATGTGATTTCAGTTATATGTCCATGCTTTCTATTGCTCTTTAATATATTTTATTATTCGTTCAGATTTTCTTTAATGTGAATTTCCTTCTCATTTGCACTTTGCATTTTGGAAATTAAATTGTTAGACCTATTTTACTGGCTAAAATTTTTTTGAAGGTTTTCTGGATATTAATTTTTGTGTATTACATATGCTACATATATCTTCGTTTGTGATATTCTTTATTGAGAAATTTTTAAAATGTGAATACAGCTAGATTTATTAAGCCTCTTTTAAGGTTTAAACTTTTTGTGTCTTGCTAAATAAATTATTTTCTATCCTAAGATCAAGATAATTTCTTATATTTATTTCCAAAATATTTAAAGTTTTTTTGGTATATTTTTGGGCTTTAATCCTTATGAGATTGAATTTAACATATGATGTGAGGTAGAGATCTACATTTCCCCTGTATGAATAATTAATTTTTTTAGCATCATTCACTGAATAGTCCATCATTTCTCCAAGCTTTGTAATGCTATCTTGGTTATACATGAAGTTTTCACATATGCCTTTCTTTAATTGGGGGCTGTCTATTTTGTTCCATTGGTTTACTTGACAATCTTTGTGAATAATTCCCCAGTGTGTGATTTGATATGTTCCTACAGTAGTTCCTGGCAGCTAGTTCTTATTCTTTGAAAACAATTTTTGGCCAAGGTTATCTGATTGCTCTGTACTTTCATATTAATTTTTAGGCTAAACATCCTGTTATTGGGGGGAGAAGTTCTTTGTTGGAACTCTGTAATATCATTGAAATGATAGATAATGCTGGATATTGAGGGGTTTTTTTTTCCCCATGAATATGGTATATCTTGAATATGTCTTCATTTGTTCAGGTCTTGTAAAAAAATGTTTCTCATGGTTTATAATTTTATAAATTATTATTTTAACCCAGAGGTCATTTTTTGTTAGATATAGTAAATAATTTGTGAATTTTTTGTTAGATTAGTAAGTAATTTTATAGTTTTTATTGCTATTTTGAATGTATACTTTTGGTTATATTTTTAAATTATTATTACTAGTGACTAGTGTATGGGAGTATATGGATTTTCTATGTAAACAAATTATGTATTTTTGATGTAAGTATGTTATGTATTTCTGAATAGTAACATTTCTGCCCCTTCTTTTCTAATTATAAGGCTTCTTCTTTTTTTATTTGCTGTATTGGACAGAATCTCATAATGGTTAATAGAAGTGATAATAAAAACAATCCTTTAATTTTTTAAAAAAGTAATTGTTTTCTTATCTTTATTTTTAATGAGAATGAGTATTGTAAATTCCTGTAAATCCTGCACATACTTACATTAAAAATATATAATTTTTCAGTGTATTATTCTATAGATGACTGAAATAAAATTTATATTCTGATTATTCAGTTGTTCGTCTTTCTAAGTATTAGCTTTTTTTCCTTAAATTTTGATTTGTAGGCTCATCATTAGTGGAAGGTAGTTTTGTTTAATTATTTCTCTCTCCCCACTGTGCTCACCTTTCATTGCATTTAGCAATTTTGTGATTTTTCACTACCTGGTTTCACAGGCTCTCAAGTTCAGAGTAAACTTACAATTTTGAAGCTCTTATCCTACACTGTTATTAGAATATCACTGAACTGGCCACTAGGGTAGAACAACAATTATTTCAGGGACTGTGCAGGAGACTCTGTTTATGTCTTCTACTGATGCCTGCAGTGGTAGGTCGCAGTGGTTTTCTTCAGCTTTCTTTCATGTGTCATTGAAAGACATCCTAGAATTTGCCTTCAAATAGGAAGTCAGACTTCAGTCTCTAAACCATGGTGGAGCAATTGTAGTCCTTTTAACCCACGAGAACAATATTCTTAGCCACCATGGCCTAATTTCCAATCTGGTACCCACTAGGCTCAGAACTCTTCCCTCTACTCATTTTTGACTTGTTTTTTCACCTTTAGTCCACAGAGATGTTCATCTCTTTTTACAACCAGAATATTCGTGTGATTATATCTATAGTTACTATATATTTGGAGAAATTATGTAAAACATGAAGGTACTAGGCTATCCAGAGTAGAAGTCAACATATCTTTATTTTAAAGCAGTATAACAGCCTATTATACTGATATTTTGAAACATATGATTTATTTTGAAATTTCAAATAAGTTTGAAGAGGACTCGATGTAAAAGTTCAAGAAAAACTACTAAAAAATGTTTGGAGTAAAGTTTTTGGTGAGTCTGGAACACTGAAGGATAGTGAGTGCATTATGGGAGATGAAGCTAGAAATAAAGACATGAGCCAGATAACAAGGTTTTGAGTACTACACCAACTAAGTCACAGAATAAGGAGCTGAAGAGGCAAATAATATAGTTGGATTTGCATTTTAGAAAGATTACTATGATGGCAATATGGATGCTAATTTGGTGGCATAGAGACCAAATAACAATGGAAACAATTAGGTGAAAAATGATGAAATGTTGACTAGAAATGATGAACTGTTGCAGTGGAGCTGGAGAATGATGTAGCTTTTCTCTTTTTATTAGTTTGATGAAATTATCACTGGGCAAACTTATGCTGCCTTCTATAATTTCTTGTAAAATTTCACAGTGTGAGACCCTGGGACAGTCCTAAAGGAGGGAGAGGGTTGGGAGCTTAAGGGATGAAATCTACCCATGTCCAACACCTGGGTGAAGGGCTCAATAGAAGCTCAAGCCTCACCATCACGCAATTATTTCTTTTTTTTTTTTTTGAGTTGGAGTCTCACTAACAAAACTGCACGTTTATCCTCAAATCAAAATAGGAAAAAAATTTACAATATGATAGATTCCAAGAGGATTTACCTACATTGGATGAGAGATGGAGTTATTTTTGTGTGTGTGTGCTTGAGAAGATTTATAATTTGAGAAATAAAGATTATTTGAGAAAAAGTAAAAGAGAGATTAGTATTTTTAAGTTTTAATTTATTAGAGTTAGTTTAGTATTTTCTAAGATTAATGCCAACATTTAAATTAGGTTGGAGCACAAACAGAAGACTCAGGTCTACAAGTGTCAACTGAAGGCTTAGAAGTCAAAGAACCAGAACTGACTCCAACTTTGACTTAACACAGTATAGCCTAGAGCAAGTCACTTAGGTGTTATCAATTTTTTCTTTTGTGTAGAATGACCCCTAATGTTTCCTCCAGTTCTTACCAGACCATAGTCTTAATTAAGGGTGCATTATATGAGGAATAATTCCAAAAATGGAAATTTTAGTCATTCCTCTATTATCTTGGCTGATGGAAGCAATATGATTGTTAGAGAGAGGAGATAATACTGACTTTAGGGTTTGGTGTGATGGTTAATTTTATATCTCAAATTGGCTAGGCCACAGCATCCAGATATTGTTTAAACTTTAGATGCTGCTGTGAAAGTATTTTTTAGAAGAAATTAACATTTAAATCATGAGGCTTTAGATTACTTTCTATAATATGAGAGTGGCTTATCCAATTGGTTGAAGATTTTAAGAGCAAAAGACTGACTTCTCCAAAGAAAAGGGAATTTTGCCTGTACATTTCCTTCAGACTTGAGCTGCAGTATTAACTCTTTTCTGGTTCTCCAGCCTGACAACCTACCGTACAGATTTTGGACTTTCTAGCTCCACAATTGTGTGAACTCATTTCTTAAAATAAATCTTTCCCCCCCGTTTTCTCCTTATTATAAATATGTAGGGTACAAGTCAGGATTAGTTACACAAGCAGGCTTCATGAAGGTGAACTTTGGACCTCCAACTGGTCCTCACTTCCTCTAGTTTAGGACCATGTGCCTTTTGTGAGGCTATGTGTCCCCTCCCTCCTTACCTCCCTTCCCGGCAGTGCCCATTGACTGCCTATCCCTTTCTTGTGCTATTGTGATTAATGTTCAGGTCCCACTTATGAGTGAGAGGATTCAATATTCTGTTCCTTGTTTCTGTGAAAGATCACTAAGTATGATGGTCTCCAACTCCATCCAATTTGCTGCAAATTCCATGATTTTGTTCTTCTTTATAGCTGTGTAATAGTCCATCATGCATATGCACACCATTTTCTTTATCCAGTCCACTTTTCATGGGCAGTGGGGTTGGTTCCATGTTTTTGCTATTGTGAATAATGCTGCTATAAACATGTGTGTGCTGGTGTCTTTTTTGTACAATGATTTGTGATCCTCTGGGTATATTCCCAGGAGAGGTGCTCCTGGATTATATGGAAGATCAATTTTTAGTTCTTTTGGTACTTGCTAAAAAAGATTTCTGGAGAGGTTAAACTAGTCTGCATTCTCACCAACAGTGGTAGAAGCATTTCTTTTTCTCTGCTCCCTTGCCAGCATCTATTTTTTTTTTTTTTTAATTTATTGATGAGGCCCATACTTGCTGAAGTTAGGTGGTATCTCATTGTGGTTTTGATTTGCATTTCTCTGATGATTAGTGAGTTAGAGCATTTTTTCATGTATCTGTTAGCTGTTTGTATATCTTATTTTGACAAGATTCTATTCATGTCCTTTGTCTATTTTTTTGAAGTACAATGCACTGTCCATTGCGCAACAGAGCCAGGTTATTTTTTTGATAAGATTGTTTGTTTTTCCTTTCAATTCGTTTGAGTTCCTTGTAGATTCTGGATATTAGGCCTTTGTCAGATATATAATTAGCAAATATTTGTACCCCATTTTGTGGGTTGTTTCCCCCACTCTCTTGGTGGTTTCTGTTGCCGTGCAAAAGCTTTTCAGTTTGATAAGGTCCCACTTTTCAATATTAGTTTTTATGGCATCTGCTTTTGGGGCTTTGATCAAGAGTTGATTGCCTACCCCAATGTGCATAAGAGTGTTTTCTAATTTTTTTCCCTAGGATTCTTATAGTTTGAGGTTTTATGTTTAGGTCTTTCATCCATTTAGAGTTGATTTTTATATATGGCGATAGGTAGGGGTCCTATTTCATTCTTCTGCATGTGATCAGCCAGTTTTCCCAGCATCATTTGCTAAATATGGTCTCCTTTCCTCTGTGGTTGTTTTTTTTTTTTTTTTTGAGTTGGAGTCTCACTCTGTCACCCAGACTGGAGTGCAGTGGCACATCCCAGCCACCGCAGCCTTGACCTGCTGGGCTCTGGCGATCCTTCCACCTCAGCCTTCCAAGTAGCTGGAACTACAGGCGTGCGCTACCACACCTGGCTAATTTTTTGATTTATTGTAGAGATGAAGTCTCGCCAAGTTACCCAGGTGGGTATCGAACCCCCGGGCTCAGGCAATCCACTCACCCCAGCCTCCCAAAGCGCAGGATTACAGGCTGAGCCACTGAGCCTGGCTCCTCTGTGGTTGTTATTCGTTGCTTTGTTTAAGATGAGTTGGTTGAGAGATCAAGTTTTTGCTTTCATAATCTCTGTCCTGTTCCATTGGTCAGTGTTTCTATTCGTGTACCAGTACCAGGCTGTTTTGGTTACTGTAGCCTTGTAATAAAGTTTAAAGTCTGGAAGTATGATACCTCCCATTTTGTTCCCTTTGCTAAGAAAAAAGAACTCTTTGTGTTCTTTTTTCTTTCTATGAGGATATCTATAATGTTTCCAGGTATGAGAAAAATAATGTCGGCAATTTAATGAGTAGTGCATTGAATCTATAAATTGCCCTAGGTTGGATGGACATCTTGACAATATTGATTCTTCTAATCCATGAGCATGGAATGCTTCTTCATTTGTTTGTGTCATCCCTGATATCTTGAGTGGCATTTTGTAGTTCTTGTAAAGGTCTTTCATTTCTCTGGTTAGGTGGATGCCAAGGTATTTCATTTTTTGAGGGGGCTATTGTGAATGTGATTGTGCTTTTTTGCCAGAGACCAGCTCCAGGAGAGAGTCAGGGCCTGAATGAGGAGAATCAGGAACGGCAAAGAAAAATGACCGGAGTCAACTTCTTGGGTAGAGTTCAGAACTCTGCCAATTTTTATTCAATTCTTACATGCTTATATAGTTTTTTTACTGACCCCTGTACCCACAAAAATGCAACACATGTTACACATTAAATGCTTACATCATGTTTTTTCTTTTTGTTTATGGGGAAGTTGACCTTTACAAGTTTCATTTTGTTCCTTCCTGCTACCGGTGGTGTTATTTATGTCTGGATCAACAGACAGGAACCGAACAACAGCTGCCAAAACTTATTAACTATACCCTCTAACCTCTAAGTTTTTTTTATTTTTGCTAATCTATCTCCTTTCTATAATACAACTTAGCAGCACTATATTGGCTTATTCTTAAATTTTATATAATTCGTTTATCTTTACTTTTTATATTTACTATTCTCTATCTATTACAAATTTGTATTTACTAAATTTCATTTTTATTCTACCTTATTAATCTTAACTATTTTACCTATTTTCTTATAACATGTAATTAAAAAACCTAAATCTAATCTTATATATACTTTTACTTCTACCTATACTATTAATATGTATTTAATATATTTTTATACCTATTTCTAATTTTATTTACTCTATTCTTTTAATCTAATTACCTAAATCCTATTCAAATCTTAAACTAATTTATTATCTTATTTCTATTCTTTCTTTAATTATTCTATAATCCCTCTAAAATCTAAAATCATGTCTGCGGCTTGTTTTTCTCAAATGCCGTTCAAAAACATTCTCTTAGGTCTCAAAGGGGAATATTTTGCTGTTTTTCCTACATTAAGTTTCTATACATAGTTTCACTGTTTTCTTAACATCCTCACACATCCTGATTAATGTGTTATTTGTTACAAGGAAGTGTTTTTTAGGCCTATGCATGCATTCCTTTAAGACTAAAGGGGCCCGTCAATAGGATCCATTGGGCTCTGCCTCCCTCATGGCCGCTTTCTACTGGGGCTCTGCTCCCAGCCAACGTTTTTCCCATATTAAGGTAACCTCCATTTTTCCTCCTTAGGGGTTGCGGCTTTTGGCACTTTTTGTTTGGCACTCTGCTTGTTGCTGGTATATAGAAATGCAACTGTTTTTTGCACATTGATTTCATATCCCAAGACTTTATCAAAGTCGATTGTCAGTGTGAGGAGGCTTTTGACAGATTCCCTAGGGTTTTCATGATATGGGATCATATTGTTCACAAACAGGGATAGCTTGATTTTCTCTTTTCCTATTTGGATACCCTTGATTACCTTTTCTTGCCTAATTGCTCTGGCTAGAACGTCTATTAATAATACTCTGTTGAACAGAAGAGGTAAGAGTGGACATTTTTGTCTAGTTCCTGTTCTCAGGGGGAATTCTTCCAATGTTCTCCCCTTGAGCAAAATGTTGACTGTAAGTTTATCATAGATGACTCTTACTGTTTTGAGAAATGTTTCTTCTATACCTATTGTTCAAGAGTTTTTATCAAGAAGGGATGCTTTAATGTGTTGAATGCTTTTTTTCCCCCATCTAATGATATAATCATGTTCTTAGTTTTACATCTGTCTTATGAATGTTGACTCAGTCCTGCATCCTATGAATGAAGCCCACTTGATTATGGTGGATAATCCTTGAGATGTGCTTTTGTTTTTGTATCTGATTTGCTAGAATCTTGTTCAGGATTTTTGCATTTGTGTTAATCAAGGAGATTGGTCTGTAATTCTCTTTTCTTGTTGGGTTTTTGCCAGGCTTGGGTATCAGTATGATGTTGGCTTCATAAAATGATTTGGGGAGCATTCCCTCTTTTTTGATTGCCTGGAAAACTTTCAGTAAGGTTGATATCAGCTCCTTCTTGTGTGTGTCTTGTAGAATTCAGCTGAGAAGACATTATGCCTGGGCCTTTTTCTGGTAGGTAGATTTCTTTCTTTCTTTTTTTTTTTTTTTGAGTTGGAGTTTCACTCTGTCGCCCAGACTGGAGTGCAGTAGCCGCTCCCGGCCACCTCAGCCCCCACCTGCTGGGCTCCGGCGATCCTTCCGCCTCAGCCTTCCAAGTAGCTGGAACTACAGGCAAGTGCTACCATGCCCGGCTAATGTTTTGATTTATTGTAGAGATGAAGTCTCACCAAGTTGCCCAGGTGGGTCTCGAACCCATGGGCTCAGGCAATTCACTCACCTAAGCCTCCCAAGGCGTGGGATTACAGGCTGAGCCACTGAGCCTGGCTAAATTAGGTAGATTTCTTATTGCTGAGTCAATATCCTGGATTGTTATCAGTCTGTTTAGAGTTTCAATTTTTTCTGGTTTCAACCTTGGGAGGTTGTGTAATGTCTGAAAGTACTCCATTTCCTTTAGTTTTTTAGTTTATTTTCATACTGGTTTTTATAGTAATCTCTGATAATCTTTTGAATTTCTTTAGGATCATTTGTGATTTGCCTTTTGCGTTTCTAATTGTGTTTATCTGAGCTTTCTCTCTCTCTTTTTTTTTTAAAGTCACTTGGCTAGATGGTGCATTGATCTTATTTATCCTTTCAAAGAACCAGTTTTTTGTCATGTTGATATTTTCTGTGATATTTTTGGTGTCTGTGCTCTGCAGTTGCAACTTTATCTTGGTGATCTGGATTCTTCACTAAAGTTAGGATTTTGGTGGTCTTGTCTTTTCAACTCCTTTAGGTGTGATGTTAGGCTGTTTACTTGTGATCTTTCTGATTTGTTGATATGTGTGAACAATGCTATGAGTTTTCCTCTTAATACTGATTTCATGCATCCCAAAGATTCTGATGTGTCTTCATTTTCATTTGTTTCCAGGAACCTTATTTCTGTCTTGATTTTCGTGTTGATCCAGAGGTTGTTCAGCATTGTGTTGTTTAGTGTTTATGTCTTTGTGTTTGGGGGAGGATCTTGTTGGTGGTGATATTTATTTTTATTCTACTGTGATCTGAGAAGAAGCATGGTAATGTTTTGATCTTCTGGAATTTGTTTATGTCTGATTTATGTCTGAGCTTGTGATCAATTTTGGAATATCTTCCTTTTACTGATCAGTAGAATGCATACTCTGTAGTTGTTGGGTGAAGTGTCCTGTAGATATCCATTAAGTCCATTTGGTTAAGCATTGTATTTAGGTTCTGGTTCTCATTGATTTTTTGCCTTGATGATTTATCTAGCACTGTTAATGGGGTATTTAAGTCTCACCTTATGATTGTATGAGGGTCAGTGTCTTCTCTTAGTTTATTTAGTGGTTTATTGATAAAAACTTGTACTTCTGTGTTGGTTGCATATATATTTCTTTCTGGTGGATTGAGCCTTTTTCCATTATGTTGTGTCCTTCTGCTTCTTATTTAACTTTTGATGACTCCAAGGCCATTTTGTTTGCTATTAGAATAATACTCCTGTCTTCTTTGTTTTCCATTGACCTGAAAGTTCATTTTCTGTCCTTTAACTTTCAGTCTGTGGGTGTCCTTTGCAGTGAGATGAGTTTCCTGGAGGCAGCAGATTGTTGGATCATGCTTTTTTTTTTTTTTTTAATCCGATTTTCCACTTTGTGTCTTTTTCATGGTGCATTTAGTCCATTCATGTTCAGGCAGATTATTGAAATGTGAGAATTTATCCTTGTCATAGAAGGCTGCTCTGTTAACTCTGTTTGCCTGTACTCTTATTATGTGCATTGCTTTTCTTTCTTTCTTTCTTTCTTTCTTTTTCTTTTCTGTGCTCAGCACCTTCTTATGCATCTCCTAAAGGACTGGTCTGGAGGTAACATATTCTCTTAGGTATTGGGTGTCTGAGAAGGATTTTAATTCTTTATTACTGATGAAACTTAGCTTGACTAGGCAGAAAATTCTTGGTTGAAATTGCTATCTTTAAGAATATTAAAAATTGGCTGGGCATGGTGGCTCAAGCCTATAATCCCAGCACTTTGGGAGAATGAAGTGAGAGGATTGCCTGAGCACACGGGTTTGAGACCAGCCTGGGCAACTTTGTGAGACCTCATCTCTACAATAAATCAAAAAATGAGCCAGGAATGGTAGCATGCACCTGTAGTTCTGGCTACTTGGAAGGCCAAAGTGGAAGGATTGCCTGATCGATGCTGGGGTGGCCATGAGCATGCCACTACACTCCAGCCTGGGTGATGGAGTGAGATTCCAACTCAAAAAAAATTGGGCTCTAATCCCTTCTGACTTGTAGTGGTTCTGCGGAAAAGTCTGGAGCGATTCTGAGTGGTAGGTAGTCTGACCTGTCTCTCTCACTGCCTTTAGGATTTTTTCTTTCATACCTACTTTGTGTAGGTGAATCACTATATTTCTAGGGGTTGGTCTTCTCATGTGATACCTTGCAGGAGTTCTCTGAATCTATTCTTCTTGAATTGTCATGTCTCTGGTGAGATGAAAGTTTTCTTGGATGACCTCGTGGAATGTGTGTTCCAAGGTGCTCCATTTCTCTTTCTACTTCAAAAATACCAATACCAGTCATAGGTTTGACTTCTTGATATAATTGCATCTCTTAGAGGCTTTGCTTCTTCTTTTTGAGTTTTTTTCTTCTATGTTTTTAACAGACTGGATGAATTCCATATTTTGGTTTTCAAGTTGTGAGATTTTTTTCCCTCTGCTTGATTAATTCTGGTTTTTGTGCTTGTTAGTTTGTTATTTATTTTGAAGAGGCAGTTATTTATTTTCATTATTTTAGAATAGGCCTTTTTGAAATTGGCCACCTCCTTTACAATTTAATTGAGTTTCACTTGTTTCTCTTGATTCTTGTTCATTTTTGCCATCCAATCTTTGATTTCTATAGCTGTCATTGAGACAAATTGACCTGAGAAATTTCCATTTGTTTTTGCCCCAGTGACTGTTTTTTTTCATGCACTGTCTTTTTAGGACTCTGAGGGTTACCTGTATTTTTCTGTTGATTTTTCCTCATTTGTGATAAATCTTTTTCCTTCTCTATAATTTCATCACTCAGTGAGAGAAGAAGCATTCTCTTCTACTGCTTGTACCACCCTGTAATTAGATACCATAATTGCAGTCCCTCCCTCCCTTCCCCCCCTGCTAAATTTGTCAAACTGATTTTCAGCCCCAGCAGAGCTTCCAATTCTATCCAAGCCTGAAACAGGGCAGAGGGTGGGATACCTGCAGTCTTGCACCTGGGTTGCTTTCTGGTCATGTAGCTCTCTTCCTACTAGGGAAGAGACCGCCATGGCAACAACAGGCAGCTGGTAGGTTTGTTCTTCATTGGTAGGTTCTGTTACTGCTGGTTTCCTAGCAGGGAAGGTAGAGGGCAACTTGATTCAGCGCTTTTCAGAATTGTCTCCCTCCTTCTCCCAGTGTGATCTCACTCCTAGTCATCTAGCTCACATGTGGGGTGGGGTGGGGGCCCAGGTATCATACCTACATTTTTGTTCTTTGTGTGATCAAGGAGACCCCCTCCGGTTGTAGGGAGTTTCACCCCTTCAAACTTGTTCAGGGCGCCTTCTTTGATTGGGGGCTGGATCCCCGCTCTCTAACTTAACCTGTAAGAGAGGCATCGCTTTGTTGCTTCACCAGAGGAGTGGGTTTGTCAGTCAGATTCCCCTTGCAGATGGGCCCTCTTGTGAGGGACCCCTCCCCTTTCCACCTAGGCACTCGTGCCCACCACTGCTTCCCAACCAGGTTTCCTCCCATGTGAAACTGACATTTCATGCATTGCTGAGAGTAAACCCTCTTCCTCTCTAAGCAAATCTTCCTCTTCTGTGCTTGCCCATTGCTGGGCAGTCCTTGCAGAGCGGAGGATGGGGCACCTGGAATTCCGTGCCTGCTATGTCTTTTTGGAGTCTGTGTACTCAGAGAGACCTTCACTGGGTTCATGATCTTCTTGTTTAAAAGTACTCTGGGTAACTTTGTCTAAACACTGTGGAATTCCTATTCTCTGTCTTGCTAGGTGAGAGCTGTACAGATCTACTGCTTCATGGTGGTCATTTTGGCTTCTCCCCTAAAATAAATCTTTTTCTCTGTTTACACACACATTTGTATTGGTTCTTTTTCTCTGGAGAATTCTGACTTTAGTAAGTCTGTTGGTTATTAAAAATTTTCCCAATAAAAAATACATTTTGATGTTGAAATAAATAATTTTTGAAAGTATTTACATTAGCTGATTATTAAACATTTGCCTGCATTCTAGGAGCTATAGGAAATATGTCAATAAATAAGGTAGTGTCTCTATGTTAGTAAGTTTTCAATTTAGTTGGGAAGGCTAGGCTTCATCTTGTGAAAAATAACCAAATTAGAGCAAAATAAACTAAGAATAAAGATATGAAAAATATTGTAAGACCTCTGATTAGTTGACAAATATTAGTTTAAATGTTCAATGCTATTAAATATAGTCAATTATTGTGGGTTAGGAAAAGCTAAACAATGAAAAAAAGATACCAACATTAATTAGTTTTAACATGTAATTTCAGAAGATTTTCACAGTTGCTCTTGTGGGATTAGGCGTATTATCTGTGCATTAGTCAGAATTTTCCATAGGTTATAATTGCCCCACTGTTATACAACATTATAGTTGTCTCACATTCATATAATGTTAAAAGGTAAATAAAAGTCAGATTTTTAAAAATTTTACTTTCACTACCTTATACTGTAGAAAGAATTTCATGAAAGAAAAACTCTATTATACTATTTGCAAAGCTGAGTCAACAGTGAGCAAAGGACAGTCATAACAGGACTCAATTCTGGTGTCCTTTCTTTTAGCAGAGTTTGTGTAAAAGGAATGAAGAAAAAGTCCTTGACAAAAAAGTGAGAAGCAAATATCATATTAATGTATTCCTGAATTACCAAATCCTTGAATAATTCTGTCAAAGGTGTGCCATACAGTTGGTTTAACTAACCCACAGACACTGGGTTTTGGCCCTCAGCCATGTAAATAGCTGACCTGTTTTCTACATTTACAGGTGAGATAAGCGAGTAGAATATTTTTTTCATTCTAGAGATGTTTTCCTGTTATTTTATATCAGAGTATTGTGCTTGGTCCTTGTAGGTGTCTTCTGATTATAATTATAAGTCATAGGTAATGTTTCTCTAACATATCCTTTGGTTTATCATCAATGTACTACACAAATTTTTTAATCTCAGCTAAAGGCAATTACTTGTTGGTGCTAAGAGACCCCTCGCAAATGTGTCCATTCCTCAGAACTGACTTTGTCTAGGATCAAGTAAGTGTGTTTATAACCTAAAGGATCTCATTAACATTAATTTTCCTTTATCTGTAAGATATGTAGGGACTACACTAGCCATGGACTCACCTAGACAAATTGCAATTCAAAATAGTCAAAATTAATGTTATCATATCACCAAAGATCTGATTCCTCCACATACCTCCCACACAATGTCAAGGTATTGGCTGAGAAATTGAAATGAATGCTAAAGACCTAAACCATTGGGATGTAAAAAGGGATTCATGGAAATCCTCATAAAACAAAGATCAGTATACTATGTCATTGGTCATACTGCAGTAAGTGTTTTGTTTTTTTGTTTTTTTTTTGGTCACCAGACATTGATAAACTAAAGCACTATGCAGAAGAGGGTGATTAGGGCACTGTGTCATTAGGAGACCAGAAAATTTTTTAAATAGTTGAAGGAGTAAGAGATGTTGAGTCTGGAGAAGAGAGAACTTTAATTGAATATGATGGTTATCATTAAATATTTAGAGTTCTATCATGTGGAAGCAGTAGAATAATTTTTCTACTTTATAATAAATTCAGGAAACCTAATCTAAATCAAAATTTAGTTTAATGCAATTAAATAATGTAAGTAAAACTTGTCTAATGAGCACAGCTGTCCAGGAATGCATGCATCTGGATCAGTTGATGGCATGTAAGCAGAAGATATATATTGGTTAATAAACTGTGTGTCTGATAAACTTAAAGAATTAATTGAGTGAATCAATCAATATTTTATTGTGTGATGAAGGATTACTAATATGAGATGCTATAGGAAGTATTACTGTGCTGGTTGGGGGAGTGGTTAAACAAGACTTCCTGAAATTTTTGAAATTCTGTTGGTATAATTACCTCTTTTGTTTTGCTCTCCATCCTGTTTTTGACACTTGTCTCAGTTTGCATCTTAGTCTGTTTGTGTAGGTATTATAAAATATGTAAGACTGGGTAATGTACAAACAGCAGAAATTTATTTCTCACAGTTCTAGAGGCTGAGCAGTCCAAAATCAGGATGCTGGCAGATTTGGTATCTGGTGAGGACTTTCCCTTTGCTACAAAGATTGTGCCTTCTAGCTGTGTCCTCACATGGCAGAAGGAGTGCACAAGCTCCCTCAGGCCTCTTTTTACAAAGGTAACAACCTCAATTATGAGGGTGGAGCTCTGGTGACTCAATTAACTCCCAAAGGCTTCACCTTTCAATATCACCATATTGAGTATTAGGCTTCAACATATGAATTTTGACTCAGACATTCACACCATAGCAGGATTTTCTCATTACCTTCTTTTTAACTTTGTGACATCTCTTGTCTCAATATAATCATTCATACATAATATATAATTTTGCAAAAAAAATGCAGCATTTTAAAATTTTTTCTGAAGCTAATTGATATTTTAGTGCAGTGTGATATTGCAGAAAAAGCATGGGCTTTGTAATTAGACAAATCTAGGATCAGTTGTTAACTCCATTAGCAGTTGTGTGACCTTGGCAAATTATTTCATATCTGTGTATTTCAGTTGTCTTATTTGAAAAACTCATTTATTCAAAAAATATTTGTTGAACTATTGTGTACCAGGCAGTATCCCAGGCTTTGGGATGTACTCATGAGCAAAACAATAGTTCTTGCTCTCATAAAGCTTATGATTTCTCTGAGGGGAGGTGGGAGAGGGAGGGAGAAAGAAAGAAGAGAAGAGAGACAAAGAGAGAAGTGTTATATAATATTATAGATGGTCACAGAAAATATGGGGGAAAAGTAGAGTATAGCAAAGTAGTAAAAATTAAGAATAATGGGATGAATATTAAATAGGGTGGCCAGGGAAAGCCTTGTTAGAAGTTGAGATATGAACAAAGACTTGAACTAGATTAAGATGTTAGCTCTAAAAGTTTTGGGAGAAGCAAGGGGAAGAATTAGCTTAAAAGTCCCAGAAGTAGGGATGTGCCTAGTGAGTTCAAGTAGCAGGAAGAGACCAGTGTGGCAGGAACAAAGACGTTAAGGGAGAATATACAGTAGGAAAGGAGTTCCGAGAGGTGTGGGTGATTGGGGTCATATTTAAGAATATTGGCTTTTACTTTCAGGGAAATGGAGAGCTAGTAGAAGTTTTTGAGTGAAAGAGTAATATGAATAATATTACATTTTAGGAGGGTGCTTGAAAAGGGCCTGAAGGGTGGCAAGTGTAGGAAGGAAACTTATTAAAATACTATTGCAGTAATCAACATTAGAGGTGATGGTCGCTTGGGTCAAATTGGTGTCAGTGAAATTGATGAGACGTAATGAGTCTGAATGTATTGAAATGAAAATAAAACCTATTCTTCAAGTTTGTTATGAGAATTAAAAACATCATGTGTAAACAGCTTGACATGTTACACGACACATTATTATTAGCATATTAGCTACCATTATTAACAAGATAAGGAATAGTGTGCAGAATTTGATCTTGGTCCTTCCACAAAATTTGCTTAATATTTCTGACTTTTTTCAATTATTTTCCAATTTGTTTTATAGTGTTAAAATACAACAAAATTTACCATCTAAATTAGTTTTAGGTGTACAGTTCATTCATATTAAGTACCTTCAGAATATTATGCAGCCATCACCATCATTCAGCCCTATAACTCTTTTCATCTTATAATATTAAACTCTACATTCATTAAACAATTACTCCTCATTTCCCCTTCTTCTGAGTTCCTGACAATCATCTTCTTCTGTCTCTATAATTTTGATGACTCTAAATATCTCATATAAATGAAATCATATAGTATTTGCTTTTTTTTTTGAGTTGGAGTCTCACTGTCACCAAGACTGGAGTGCAGTGGCTGCTCCCGGCCACCGTAGCCTCGACCTGCTGGGCTCTGGCTATCCTTCCACCTCGGCCTTCCAAATAGCTGGAACCACAGGCCCGTGCTACCACACCCAGCTAATTTTTTGATTTATTGTAGAGATGAGGTCTCGCCTGCCCAGGCGAGTCTCGAACCTGTGGGCTCAGGCAATCCACTCACCTCAGCCTTCCAAAGGCATGGGATTACAGGCTGAGCCACCGAACCCGGCTTAGTATTTGCTTTTTGATGAATGGTTTACTTTATTTAGCATAATATCCTCAAGTTTCATCCATGTTGTAGTATGTCAAAATTACTATTCTTTAAAAGATGAAATTATATTCCATTTTATTCATATACCATATTTTTATTATTTATTAATTTTATGTGTAGAATTTAGTGATTTTTAGGTTTTGCCGCCATCACCACTATCTAATTCCAAAAACTATTCATCACTTCAAAAGGAAACCTCATTCAGTCCTCATTCAGTTCTGTCTCTAAGCCCCTAGGGGGATTTTTGTCTTTATAGGTTTACTTATATTTAACATAAATGGAATTGTCCAATATATGATCTTTTATGTCTGCCTCCTTTCACTTAGCATAGATTTTTGAAGTTCTGTCATATTATAGTATGTATCAGTACTTTATTACTTTTTATCAATAATAATATCAAACAACAACAAGTGCTGGTGAGCATGTGGAGAAAAAGGAACGCTTCTACACTGCTTGTGGGAGTGCAGTGTCTACCTTTTTGGAAGACAGTGTGGCGATTTCTGAAAGAACTAGAAATTGACCTTCCATATGACTCAGCAATTCCCCTATTGGGAATATACCCGAAGGAACTCAAATTATTCTACAAAAAAGATACCTGCACATGTATGTTTATTGCAGCTTTATTCACAATAGCAAAACCGTGGAACCAACTGTGTTGCCCATAGAAGCTGGACTGGATAAAAAAATGTGGTACGTGTATACAATGAAAGATTATGCAGCCACAAAGAAGGACAAATATATGGATTTTGCAGCAACTTGGATGGATTTGGAGTCGATCATACTCAGTGATTTATCACAGAAACATAGAACTGAGTTCCATATGATCTCACTCATAAGCTGACCTTGAACAATTACGATGCTGTAAGAAAGTGATTGGCAGTAGTGGGAAACTGTCGGGGGGTGGGGAGTGGAATTGGTAGTTGAAGGAAACTGCTAGGGGAGGGAGGGGTATACCTCATCAACAAGGGTACCTGCATGATCAGTGTTTATATACCTAACCCTGAAATGTACCCCACATCTTTACAATAAAAATTTTAAAAAAATATTAAACAATGGGTTTTTTTGATTAAAAAATAATAATATCAATACATTGTATAGATTATCACATTTTTATCAGTTAATCTGTTTCTACTTTTTGGCTATTATGAATAATGCTGCTGTGAATATTTGTATACAAGTTTTCGAATGGATATGCGTTTTTGAGTATCTTCTTAATATACCATATGAACTGCTGAGTCATATGGTTAATTCTGACTTTTTGATGACTGCCAGGCTGCTTTCTATGTCAGATGCAACATTACATTATATTCCTAATATCATGTATTAGGAATATAATGAGGGGAGTTTCCAATTCTCCACATCCTCACCAACACTAATTATTGTCTATCCTTTTCATTATAACCATCCTAATATGATAGCTTATGATTTTGATTTTGATTTCTCCAGTGATTAATGGTAGAGCATTGTTTTCAGGAACTTATTGGCAATTTGCATATTTTCTCTGGAGAAATATTTATTAAAATTCTTTATTACCTATGTAACAAACTTGCACACGTACCCTTTGATTCCCAAATAAAATAAAATGGAAAAATAAATATAAAATTCTTTGCTCATCTTTTAAACACTGTCCAATATATGATCTTTTATGTCTGCCTCCTTTCACTTAGCATAGATTTTTGAAGTTCTGTCATATTATAGTATGTATCAGTACTTTATTACTTTTTATCAATAATAATATCAAACAACAACAAGTGCTGGTGAGCATGTGGAGAAAAAGGAACGCTTTTTTGTCTTTTTATGGTTGAGTTGCATAAGTTCTTTACATATTCTGGATACTTGTTCTTTATCATATATATGATTTTCAGATGTTTTCTCCCATTCTGTGATTAATCTTTTCATTGTCATTCCTGTGAAGCACGAAATGTTTTAATTTAGATGGAGTTCAGTTTACATGTATTTTCTTTGATGACTTGTGCTTTAGATTTCATATCTCAGAATTCATTGCCTAGTCTGAAATTATGAAGATTTGCACCCATGTTTTCCTCTTAGAGTCTTATGGTTTTAGCTCTTTACATTTAAATCTTTGATCTGTTTGAGTTAATTTTTCTGTATGTTGTGAGGCAGAGGTTCAACTTTATCCTTCTGCATGTGGATATTCAGTTGTCCCATCACCATTTGTTAGAAAGACTATTCTTTGCCTCAGCTTTCTAAGTAGCAGGAACTACACACACACACACACACACACACACACACACACACACACACACACACGATACATACATGATTCTTTTCCTATGGAATTTTTTTGACACCCTTGTCTAAAAAATTGATCATAAATGTATCAGTTCATTCCTGGACTCAAATGTTCTATATACCTATCTTTGTTCAGTACCACAGTCTTGATGACTAAACCTCTGTAGCAAATTTTAAAATTGGAAGGTGTGAGACTTCCAACCTTGTTCTTTTGCAAGATTGTTTTGACTATTCTGCTTCCTTTGCATTTTCATACAAATTTAGTATCAGCTTGCCAATTTTTGCCAAAATCCCTCAAATCAAGTAGGATCTTGATAATGGTCTTATTTAATTTACACATCAATTTTGGATTATTTCCAACTTAGCAATATTAAATCTTATAATCCTTGAAAACGGAAGGCTTTTCCATCTATTTAGGTTTCTAATTTTTTTCTATGATGTTTTGTAATTTTCAGTGTTAAAGTCTTACCTGTCTTTTGTTAAATTTATTTCTAAGCATTTGGATCTTTTTCATATGATTATAAATGAAATTGTTTTCTTAATTGCATTTTTGAACTTTCCATTATTAGTGTATAGAAATACAATTGATTTTTCTTTTTTTTGAGTTGGAGTGTCACTCTGTCACCCAGACTGGAGTACAGTGGCCGCTCCCAGCCACTGCAGCCTCGACCTGCTGGGCTCCGGCCATCCTTCCACCTCAGCCTTCCAAATAGCCGGAATTACATGCATGCGCTACCACGCCCGGCTGATTTTTTGATTTATTGTAGAGACGAGGTCTCGCTGCCCAGGCTGGTCTTGAAACCACGGGCTCAGGCAATCCACTCACCTCAGCCTCCCAAAGGCGCGGGATTACAGGCTGAGCCACCAAGCCTGGCTGAAATACAATTGATTTTTATTTGCCAACTATATATCTGACAGAGGACTAACATCCAGGATCTACAAGGAACTCAAACCTGCTGAAAGGAAAAAAAAAACAACAACCCAACAAACAGTTCCATTAAAAAGTGGGCAAAAGACATGAATAGACATTTCTTAAAAGAAGACACATGGGCAGCCAACAGACATGAAATGCAGATCAAAACCATATTGAAATATCTCTTAACCCCAGTATGAATGGCCATCATTAATAAAACAAGAAACAACAGATGCTGACAAGGATGCAGAGAAAAGGGAATGCTTCTACACTGCTGGTGGGAATGCAAACTAGTTCAGTTCTATGGAAAACAGTATGGTTATTTCTAAAAGAACTAGAAATTGACCTTCCATACAACCCAGCAATCCTCCTACTGGAGGAACTCAAATCCTTCTACAAAAAAGATACCTGCATATGCATGTTTATTGCAGCACTGTTCACAATAGTAAACACATGGAACCACCTGTGCTGCCCATCAAAATTGGACTGGATAAAAAAAATGTACTACATATACACGATGGAATATTACACAGCCATAAAGAAGGACAAGCATACGGACTGCGCGGCAACTTGGATGGGTTTAGAGTCTATCATATTCAGTGATCTATCACAGAAGCACAGAACGAGTGCCACATGTTCTCATAAGTGGACCCTGAACATTAACCATAATACTATAAGAAAGGGATTGGCAGTAGCAGGACACTGCCAGGGGTTGGAGTGGGGAGCACATAACATCAATAAGTGTACCTGATCACAAACCAGGCAAAATGGGGACCAAAGGGAGACCCAAACATTACCTGTATGATGACCACTTGCATAACTAATCCTGAATTGTACCCCACATCTTTAAAATAAGAAATGGAAAAAAGAAAATAAAGTAAATTATTGGTCACTTCATTAAAGGACCTGCCAATAAAATAATAATAATAATAAAAACGAATGACTGTCAGAAAAAGAATTAAAATTGATCTTAGTAAACCCTCTGTGTCTTACCATTGCTCTTTAAATAAAGGCCAAATTCTTCATCATGACTATGAGTGATCTACTCTAACACCTCAATAAAAAAAAAAACAAAAACAGAAGATTTGAACACTATAAAAAATACAATTAAATTTTTATAATGATGTTGTAATCTTCAACCTTGCTAAAGTCATTTATTAGCTCTAATTGTGGATCCCTTAAGATTTTCTGTATTAAGATTATGTCATATGAAAGTAGAGATAATTTTACTTTTTTGTTTGAATTTGGATTTCATTTTTGTTTATTTTCCTTGCATAATCTCCTGTCCCTGACTAGAACTTCTAACATGTTGATAACTATAGAACTGGCATTTTGTTTTATTTCTGATATTAAAGGAACAGTTTTCCTTTTTTCTCAACCATTAAGTATGATATTAGCTCTGAGTTTTTCTTTGATGCTCATTATCAGGTTGAGGATGGTCCCTAGTGCTTTTACCATGAAAGATTGTTGGATTTTGTTAAATGCTTTGTCTGCAACTAGTGAGTTGAACTTGCAGTTTTTATCCTCTATTCTATTACTGTACTACATTGAATGAATTTCATATGGTGAACAAGCCTTGAATTTCCACCTGGTCATGGTTTATAATCTTTTTCATATATATTCATGTTTAGTTTGTCGATGTTTTGTTAAAGATCTTTGTGTCTGTATACACAAGGGATATCTGATGTGTTCTTCTGATGTCTTTATCTGATGTCTTTATCTGACTTTGCTATCAGGGCATTACTAGCTTCATATAATGAGTTTGGAGGTAGTGTTTTCTCTTTTTTTTTTTTTAGAAAGTACTTGTGAAGAATTGGTGTCATTCTTAAATGCTTGCTAGAGTTCACTCATGAAGCCATCTGTCCTGGGCTCTTCTTTGTGGGAGATTTTTTATTATTAATTCAATTTCTTTACCTGTTATAGGTCTAGTTTCTATTTCTTCTTGAGTCACTTTGGTTGCTTATCTTTTTCTAGGAATTTACCTATTTTTTGTTAACTTTATTCTTAATTATTTTCTTTCTGATACTGTTATTAATTTAAACTTTTTTTTTTTACTTCCTAAAGGTTTATTGCTAGTATATAGGAATACAATAGAAGTTTATGCATTGATTTTGATTCCATGACCTTGCTAAACTTGTCTTTGCACTTTTCTGTTGGCTTCCTGGGGTCTTTTAAATATAGGAGCTTGTCACCTGTGAATAAGAGCATTTTTATTTCTCCCTTCCAAATGTACATGTCTTTTTGTCCCCACATCCCCAATTGCACTGTCTTATCCTGATCTTAGGGGGCAAGTTTTATTCTTTCCCTATCATGTATATTTTGAAGAAGTTACCTTCTACTTATAGTATGTCAAGAGCTTTATTATGAATGGGTGTTGCATTAGTCTAGTGATTTTCTGCATTTATTGAGATGGTTATGTCATTTTTATACTCTTGTACTAGGATAGTGAATTACATTAAATGATTTTGGGGTATAAAACAAACCAAGCATTCCTGGGATGAATTTTATTTAGTCATAGTGTATAATTTATTTAATATTTTCCTGGATTCTGTTTGTTAATTTTTTTGTTAAAGATTTTTGAGTCTTTGATGATGAGTGATATTAGTCAGTAGTTTTCTTGTGATGTCATCACCTGGCTTGGTAGTAGAGTAATATTGGCCTCATGGTTATTGGTATATTACCTGGAGATTGTGTGAAGTAATGGTATTATTTTCTCTTTAATTATTTGATAAAATTGATTAGTGAAATCACCTGATCATGAGATTTTCTTTGTGAGGATATTTGAAATAACTAATTTAATTTCTTTACTTGTTCTAATTATATTTAGATGATATCTGTCTTGAAAAATTTTGATAATGTTTGTCTGTAGAAATTTGGACAGTTTATCTAAGTTATTTAATTGTTGATGCACAGTTGTTCACAATATTTTCATAAAATCCTTTTTCTAGTTTTCTAGGGTTAGTAGTGATGTCTTATTTTTCATTCTTGATTGGACAATTTGTTTTAGTCTCTTTTTTCTTGTTCACTCTAACTCAGAGGTTAGCATATTTTTTCTCTGTAAAGTTTCAGATAGCATCTAAAGGGGCAAATATGTTTGTGGGTCAGGTGGTCTCTTTCACAGCTATTCAATTCTGCCCTTGTAGCACAACAGCAGTCATAGTTAATATGTAAGTTAATGAGTATGCTCTATTCAATAATACATTATATATGAAAAATAGTTGTCCATATTTGGTTAATGATCTGTAATTTTATTTCCCTGTGGCCTAGTTAAGGGTTTGCCAATTTGTTCATCTTTTAAAATTACTGAATTTTGGGTTGATTTTCTTTACCTATTGCTTTTCTCTCTCTCTCTCTCTCTCTCTCTCTTAACCCACTTCTTCTCTTTATTTCCTTTTCCTTCACATTTTGTGTTTGGTTTGCTCTTGTTTTTCTAATTTATTAAATGAAAGCTTAGGTTATTTACTTAAGACCTTTTTTCCCTTGCTGTATTGGCATTTAAAGTTTTGCAAATTTCTATAATTATTTTTCTAATTTTCCTTATGTTCAAAATATTTTCTACTTTCTTTGCCATTTCCTTTTGATCTATCAATTATTTATAAGTGTATTGTGCCGGGCTGAGTGGTTCAGCCTGTAATCCCGTGCTTTGGGAGGCTGAGGTGAGTGGATTGCCTGAACCCGCGGGTTTGAGAACCGCCTGGGCAACTTGGTGAGACTTCATCTCTACAATAAATAAAAAAATTAGCTGGGTGTGGTAGCGCATGCCTGTAGTTTGAGCTACTTGGAAGGCTGAGGCGGAAGGATCGCCGGAACCCAGCAGATCGTGGCTGCGGTGGCCGGGAGCGTGCCACTGCACTCCTGTCTGGGTGACAAAGTGAGACTCCAACTCAAAAAAACAAGTGTATTGTTTGGACAGGTTTAAGCATTTCTCAGATTTAGTTTTGTTGTTGATTTTAATTTAATTCTACTGTAGTCAGAGTATTGCCCGTTTATGATTTTAACTCTTTCAAATTTGTATCACATTGCATTGTGGCCTGTGATTTAATCTACCTTGGAAAATGAGCCATGTACACTTAAACAGAATGTATATATGGAAACAGAATGTATATATGGGTTCAGTCATTAGTTGAAGTGTTCTGTTTATGTCAGTTAAGTCAACTCAGTTGATAGTATTGTCCAAATCTACACTTCTGATAATGTTCTGTATAATTATTCTATTGAAAATAGAGATGCAAAATATTTTACTATAATTTTAATAATTTATTTTCTTTATAATTTTGCCAGTTTTTGATATGTGTATTTGGAACTCTCTTGCTAGATGTGTGTGTGTGTGTGTGTGTGTGTGTGTGTGTGTGTGTGTGTGTGTTTTAGACCTTAATGATATATTGATACTCTTATCATTAGGAAATGTTCCTCTTTGACTTCAATGATATTGTATTAAAGTCTATTTTGTCTGTTTTTAACATAGCCATTTTAGCTGTCTTATATTTATAGTTAGCCTCTTTTATCTTTTTTCTATCTTTTTTTTTTGAGTTGGAGTCTCACTCTGTCATCCAGGCTGGAGTGCAGTGGCCACTCCCGGCCACCGCAGCCTTGACCTGCTGGACTCCAGCGATCCTTCCTCCTCAGCCTTCCAAGTAGCTGGAACTACAGGCGTGTGCTACCATGCCAGGCTAATTTTTTGATTTATTGTAGAGATGAGGTCTTGCCAAGTTGCCCAGGCAGGTCTCGAACCCACGGGCTCAGGCAATTCACTCACCTCAGCCTTCCAAGGTGTGGGATTATAGGCTAAGCCACCGAGCCTGGCCTTTTCTGTCTTTTTACTTTTAACATATTTGTATGTTCAAATTGAATGAATGTTTCTTATAGATAGTATAAAATTGGATAATGCTTTTTGTTCAGGCTGACAATTTTTGTCTTTTGGTTGGGACATTTTGACTGTCCACATTTAATGCAGTTATTTATATGGTTGGCTTACATTTATCATATTGTTGTTTTCTATATGTCTTAAATACTTTTTGTGCCCTCCATATCTCCTTCCCAGTCTTATTTTGTGTTAAGTGTATATTTTTTGTAGTATTTACATTTGTCTGCTGCCTTTTAAAAAAAACTATATGTTTTTACTTATTTTCTTACTGGTTTCCTTAGGGATTGCAATATACATTTTAAATTACCACAATTTAATTCAGAAGACTATTAACTTAATTTTTATAAACTATGATAGAAACTTTTACCTCACATTACCTCATCTTCTTTGCTCTCTTTATGTACTCTTAATGTCATATAAATTCTATCTGTATATGTTAGAAACCCAGTTTTATAGACTGAATGTTTGTATTTGCCACAGATTCATATATTGGAGCCTAAATCCCCAATGTGAAGGTATTTGGAAGTGAGGCCGTTGGGAGATAATTAGGTCATGAGGATGGAGTCCTCATGAATGGAATTAGTGATCCTATTAGAATTGACAGGAGTGAGTTTGACTATTTTCTTTGTCTCTGCCATGTGAGGACACAGTAAGAAGACAGCCATCTGCAAACCGAGAAGCAGACTGTCTTAGTCAACTTTGTGCTGCTATAACAGAATTTCAAAGACTGCATAATTTATAAAATATTGAAATTTATTTTCTCACAATTATGAATGCTAGAAAGTTCAAGATAAGATGCCAGCATCTGATGAGGACTTTCTTGTTGTATCCTCACACGCTGGAAGGTGGAAGGGCCCAAAATGGGTGAATTCTGTGTCCCCACATGGCAGAAGAGCCAGAGAGTGAGAACAAACTCTGCAAACCCTTTTTATAGTGTCATTACACTATTCATGAGGGAGGATTCCTCATGATCTAAACATCTCCCTAGATGCCTCACCTCCCAACACTATTGCTCTAGATATTAAGTTGCAACATGTGAATTTTGGAGGACACAAACGGAACATAACTCAGCCCTCACCAGATGCTGGATCTGCTGTCTCCTTAATCTTGGACTTCCTGTCCTCCAGAAGGATGAGAAATAATGTTTGTTGCTAAAGCCAGCCATTTGATAATATTTTGTTATAAATAGCCTAGTCAGCAGTGTCAGCTGACTAATACATTCAACAATACAGTTTTATAATTATTTCTTTATACAATCTTATGTATGTATTTACCGATATGTTTACCATTGTTGGTGTTCATCATTGCTTACTGTAGATTAGATATACCACTTGGCACCAACTTGGAAGTGTTTCTTCCAGCTTGAAACACTTTCTTTAATATTTTTCTCATAATCAGAAATGCAAAGGATCAAATCACAACAGATCCCGAAGAAGTACAAAAGATTATCACAGATTACTATGGGCGTCTGTATGGAAACAAACTTGGTAACCTAAATGAAATGAAGGACTTTCTGATATCAGACAACCTCTCAATGTTGATACAAGAAGACAGTGAGATACCAAATAGACCAATATCAACCCAGGAAATTGACTCCATCATGAGAAAACTACCTACAAAAAAGCCTTGAACAAGATGGACTTTTTTATATGGACCAAACATACAAGGAAGAGCTGACACCAATCCTACTGAAAGTATTCCAGGCAATTGAGAAAGATGGAATTATCTCCAAATCATTTTACAAAGCTAGCATCATATTGATATCCAAACTGGGTAAAGATCCAACAGAAAATGAAAATTACAGGCCAATATCCCTAATGAACATAGATGCGAAAATTCTCAACAAGATTCTAGCAAATTCGATCCAAAAACACATCTCAAAAATCATCCACCATGACCAAGTAGGCTTCATACCCAGGATGCAGAACTGGTTCAACATTCACAAGACCATACATGTAATTAAATACATCAACAGATGTAAAAAAAAGAACCACATGATTATCTCTTTAGATGCAGAAAAAGCTTTTGGTAAAATCCAGCATTCATTCTTGATAAAAACCCTCACACACCTAGGCATAGAAGGAAAATACCTCAAAATAGTAAGCACCATCTTTTTTTTTTAATTAATCAATATTTTTTATTATGGTTTTGTGGGGTACAGTTAAGGGTTAGGTGTACAATTATGTTTCATTCAGGCACCCTGTTGATAAGAGGTGTTTTCCCATCCCCAGACAGATAGTTGCTACTGTTAATCCCATCCCCCTCTCCCCCCCCAATAGTTTTCCCAGTACTGTCAGTCATTTTCTTATAGTATTACATTGGATGTTTAAGGTCCATTATATAGTGAGAACATGTGATATTTGGATCTTTGTTTCTGTGAGAGGTCACTCAGTATTATAGACTCTAGTTCCATCCAGGTTGCTGAGAAATTCATGATTTTGTTCTTTTTTATGGCTGCGTAGTATTCCATCGTGTATATGTACCACATTTTTTTAATCCAGTCCTCTTTTGATGGGCAGCATGGTTGTTTCCAGGTTCTTGCTATTGTGAACAATGCTGCGATAAACATACGTGTGCAGGTATCTTTTTTATAGAGTGATTTGAATTCTTCGGGGTATATTCCCAGTAGGGGGATTGCGGGGTCATACGGAAGGTTAATTTTTAGAGCTTTTAGAAATCGCCACATTGCTTTTCACAGAGGTTGCACTAGTTTACACTCCCACCAACAGTGTAGAAGTGTTCCCTTTTCTCCACACCCTCTCCAGCAGCTGTTATTTTTTGAGTTGTTGATACTTGCCATTCTGACTGGAGTTAAGTGGTATCTCAGTGTGGTTTTGATTTGCATCTCCCTGATGATTATTGAGGTTGAGCATTTCTTCATGTGTTTGTTGGCTGCTCGGATGTCTTCTTTGGTAAAGTGTCTGTTCATATCTTTTGCCCATTTTATAATGGGGTTGTTTGTTTTCTTCTTTTCAGTACGTTTCAGTTCCTTATAGATCCAGGATGTTAAGCCTTTGTCAGACCTAGAGTTGACAAATACTTTTTCCCAGTCTGTAGGCTGTCTCCCTGCTCTCTTGATGGTTTCTTTGACTTTTCAGAAGCTTGTCAGTTTAATAAGGTCCCACTTGTCTATCTTCTCTCTTATGACCTGTGGGTTTGGGGTTTTGTTCAGGAATTGGATGCCAGTTCCGATTTCCATGAGGTATTTCCTTCCTTTTTCTAAGGTTCTTATGGTTTGAGGTTTTACTTTTAGGTCTCTGATC